>NC_063054.1:25574428-25874428 GCF_018812025.1 Megalobrama amblycephala
TTTTAATGTATTATCTAACATGAACTAAAAATGTGCAATACATTACTGTAATTACTAATCTTTGTTAATGTTAAAAATACAGCTGTTTGTTGGTTGTTTACTTCACAGTGCATTTACTAATGTTAACAAATACAACTTTTGATTTTAATAATGTATTAGTAAATGTTGAAATTAACATTAACAAATATTAATAAATGCTGTAGAAGTGCAGTTCATTATTAGTTAATTAGTTCATTATTAGTTTAACTGCATTAATATTTAATGAAGTTTAAATAATGTTAATGAAACCTTATTGTAAAGTATTACCAACAAATATCTTCTGATTTAAGACCGAACAAGATCAGGGTCAAATCATCATTCCCTTAATACTTAAAATGTGGAGATCACACATACCACCATAGTCAATGAGGTCTGGTATAAAACATGACATACAAAAATACTTAAACTCTTATGTATGCACAATTAATCAAAAGAACGCAATCTTATTCTTAAATGACAACGATTCAGTTATGTCTATTAAACCTCTGAAATTACGATAATACCGGAATATTTAAACCTGCTTTTGAATTACCGCTGAAAGCAGTGGTCATGTAAGCTATATGTTTTAAACAGCTTCACAAAGTATTTTCAACAACACACTATTGCTACTTCTGTGTTGCAAACATTAAATAATAATGCAGGTATTGCAATAACAATTTATAGTCCGAATATACACTGATTTCAGCAATAAATGACCTTTGAAACTAATGTTATTACACTGTTCTGCCAGTAGGTGGTGACCAGTGACTGTTAAAATGTATTTGATGTATCAGAATCATTCATTCAAGAAATTCGTTTAAAAACACTGGACGAAACATGTCTTCATTAATTTCAAACGATATTGTAATTAATTCATTTAAATTAATACATATTTTTCAATAGGCTTTATAAAATTTTACACATTTCTAAATAGACTGATTTATAACATTAAATTAGTTGTTTAATCTTTTGTTTTTAATTAATGTTTAATTTAATGTTTTGGTCGATGATATTGGCTAATATGATGGTTTTGGATAAATCATTCAGTGGGGTTTGTCCTGTAATGTGATGGAGTTAGACAAACAAGCTTATTAGTATAGAAAACATCCAAGCGCCCCATTCCAAGCCATTTCTAAGATATGACCTGCATTTTGATTAATATGATTAAATATTATTAAAATGTAAAGAAATGAAATATCCATTTTTGTAGAAAGAATTCCAGGTGCAGTTCACTCTCAGCCAATAAGACTCCACGTATCATTTTCATGGATCAGTCTTCTCTTTTGATTGGTTGATAACTTTTGACAGCGTTTAATCCAAAAGCATATTAATTTCTGCATGAGCACGGAGAGATTCGTGAGCGCACAGGTGCAGTTTGAGCGCGCAGGACACGTTTGAGCACATAGGAAACAGTTTGAGCGTGCACATGCAATATTTGAGCGAGAGGAGAGGCAGTTCATAAGAGAGCACTGTATATTTGAGAGCGCGCGTCCAGGTTTGCGCGAGAGCAAAGGAAATCCGCGTGCGAGCAGACAGATTTGTGCGAGAGCAAAGGAAATCCGCGCGCGAGCGGACAGATTTGCGCTCGCGCATTACATTGATATGCTCTCGCGTCACAATAATGTGCTCTCGACATTTGACAGTAAAATAACGCCATACCACTGGAGAACCGTGTTTCTTGGTGCCTGGGTGGCAAGACAAGGTGAAATTAAAACCGGTCAGAGTCCATCAAGCCTGGTGAAGATTCAAATGTTTGGCATTGACAATTAGGTACAACAGCTTTGGAAATCCTCACAATCACTATTTTTGCCTCTTCCTTCTACAGTTTGCCATCCTTAATCCCTATGAATCATCCGGCTCTAACCACCGCTTCTGCCTCCAAGCTGCCTGTGACTTCTTTGATGTTCTCTGGCGTTGCTTCCAGCCCTCTTGCTACTTCAGTGACAAGGTGGAGGAATGCGATGGTATGGTGACACAGTAATGCTCTTAAGAAAGCATCTGCCATAGACCTCTATTGAATCAGAGCGTGATGAATTGACAGGTGTCATGGGGCAACCAAAAGTTCCAAAAGAGAACATTACAGTAATTGTCACAGAACCACACAGAAACAGAATATGACTGCAGTTAACGGTGAACTAATGCAGCTGATTAAAAGCCAGTGGAGAGAGCATTCTGTTGGTGGAGGGGGAGGACTTATTGGACCTCACTTAAAGGTGAAGTATGTAGGATTGTTAGGCTGCATAAATTAAAGACAAGTAAACACTCAGTAATTAAAAAAAGAACAAATAACCAAAATAGCAATCGCACAAAAAAATACAACTGAACAAATACTGTATACAATTGAAATAGACAGTGTTTTAAGATTTTCAGGTATTCAAATACAGAGACTGTAATCAAATATAAATAACACTACACTTCATAAATAAAATATACATTACAAAAATAGTTACAAAAGTTATTCAGCCAAGAACAGTGAGTGAATTTTCTTTTTGTCTTTTGTTGTTTGATTAACGTTGTAGAGACAGCAGCAGAAATATTAGGCTGCTGTCACTTTAAGAGCTGCACGGATCCAATATACTTTTATGTGTTTTCTTTTTCAACTGTTTACTTTCACTTATGACATAACTGACTGTGTTTATGAGGATATTTTGACATATTTTTGTGTGTATTTGCAGAAGAGAACTTTTGATCAGTTCAGTTTTGTGCACAATTCAGTATGAGAGATGGCACAACACAGTCCTGGAGAATAGTGGAGAATAGCCCTGAAGACAGATCCCCTCTGAAGACTTGACTCGACAGCCATCGCACAGATCCTCAGTAAAGACCACGAGAACCAGACGCACCCTCGACACAGACCTCTATGGCTAGCTACAACTCCCCCTCCCTCCATATGCTGGCGTAATGTACCCTATTCTTCAAGAGGAAGGAGCTGGATGAAATATTCTGAATTTTATCAATCTTCAATCTGACTTGTGATGCAGCCTGGAAACACAATCGCACCATGTTCGTTCGTTTGGCCAGAGGAGGACTGTTCCCCCGACTGAGCCTGGTTTCACCCAAGGTTTTTTTCTCCATTCTGTCACCTAATAGAGTTTGGGTTCCTTGCTACTCTCACCTTTGTCTTGCTTAATTGGGGACAATATTCAGCAATATTATTGTTTTGACTGTACTTACACGTCCAGATGAGAATTGAACTGAGCTGGATGATGACATCACTGTTTTCTCCAGAGCTGCTTTAGAACTCATTTCATAATTGATGAACTCCACCCCTTCGGCTCCTTCTGGCTCTGCCTTCCCTCTGGCTCCACTTCGAACTATAGGCTCCGCCTCAGCCTCCGGGACCATCAGTGTCACCCCGTCCCATCTGCATGTGGGGCTCCACCTCCATCAGCCTCATCTCTGTCATCCGCCTGGTGTTGACAGCAAAAACTCCACCATGGCTCCTCCCTCCAACGACTCCGCCATGGGTTTTCATCCTGGATGCTCATCCTGGCTTGGTCCTGCCTGGCTCCTACTGTGCCCGGATCCTCCCTGGCTCCTCCCACCATCATCACCACATTGGTTTTTCCCACCTTCACCAGTTTCCTGTCCTTCGCCTGCTCACCTTCTGGGAGGGGGCTGTAATGTCATGTCTAGCCTTCTTTGGTTTCATTTTCTCTGTGTTCTGTTCCTGTTTTTCCTGCCTGATTTCCTAGTTAGTTTCCTTTTTGTTAATTCATCCTGCATACCTGTTCTGTTCTGTTTAAGTCTATTTAAGCCCTGTGTTTCCTCAGGTCCTTTATCCAGTATTGTTTGTATTGAAGTGGGTGTAGTTTATCTCCTGAGTATTCTGTTTAGAGTAAGGCTGCACCATTTATCGTGATTTTATCGCACACAATTCGGCAAAGGTTGCGATTATTTTATGTACAGGTTGTCAGAGCTGTACAGCTCTAGTAAATGCTTCTCCATCTGAAAGCCAGAGGGTGCTCTTGCACAGAAACACCAAATATGCCCTGCCACAGAAGTAGACAACACGCGTCATTCCAGGAAATCCCTATGGTCATCATACTATCGCTGTACCTGAATAAACAGTAGATTTAAACGCTTTGATCAAACATGACTAATAAGCACACAACTGACTTATTCTGTGTAAGAAGCCACATCATCTTATAGAAGAATGCTCAACTGTCATTTTGAAGTGAGTTTGGAGTAAAAACTTTATTAAATGTTGTCTTTTGTTGGACAAGATCTTAATAAATGCTTCTTATGTCTGGAAAGATGTTGTTATTCTTTCTTTGACATTTTTCAAATGTACATTATAAATGACTCAAACTCAGTGCTTTCAGATGGATTAGCATTTGGAGCCATCCTTCATTGACAAGCTGCACATAAAAAATAATTGCAGCCTTAGTAATTTCATAATTGCACTAAGAATCACGTTTAAGCATGATTTCAATGTTATTTTTTGTATTGTTTGATAAATCGTGCAGCCCTAGTATAGAGTTTACTAATCTGATTTCCATTCCTTCGTCGTGCATATTTTCCCCACATGGAAAAAACCTATAGTTTCAATATAGGTTTTGATATAGGTTTTACATATATGTGACATATATAAAATTGGCCGTTTTCCTATATTATATGTACATATATGTACATATATGCACACATATATGTAACATATATGTGTACATATATGTAATATATACATATACATATATGTACAGGGATTTTATATATGTCACTGTAACGAGGTCAGATGTGGGAAGAAGGAGGCGGGAACCGGCGAACGTTCAACAAAAGTTTAATCTCCAAAATAAACAAACAAAACGAAAGTTGCCGGCATGATGGAACTGTAGGCCTGGTCCTCTCTCGTCCTTCAGGGTCATGAGTTTAATGAAAAGCTATTTCCCTGGTTTCACAGACAAGACTTAAACAAATCCTAAAAATATGTCAGTGCCATTGTTTTGTCTCAAGATGCACACCAGTAATCTTTTTGTCTAGGGTATATGTTTATAAAAACTACTTAAATATCCTAATAGAACTAAGGCCTAATCCTGGTTTAGTCTAAGCCCTGTCTGTAAAACCGGGCCATTAAGTAACTAAAGCTGCTGTCTGTAACTTTTTTTGTTTAAAAATTATCCAAAATCAATTTTTGAGCTTGAACATAACCAGCCAGTGTTTAAAACTATCTCCTTACCTTAGCCTGATTCACAATAGTAAGCTTGTAATAATGTTTTATAATTCAGGTGGTACTGGTGGGTTTTTGCGGGAAATTCGAGCATATTGCCATTTGTCTTTGTGTCATTGCGTCACGTCTGTATACATAAAGAATGAGTCCCAGCTAGTACACTACATCGCATGTGAGGAAGATCATTTATAGCCTTTTCTCATAGCAGCTGCAATAATTAAACGTATCATTTTGACGGTGGATTGTATGGTATGACAAATTAACGTTAGTCTACAGGTAACGCTAAAACACACTAAATACATATAGTCACGCAATGCTGATGTTGTTAACATTAACAATTTGAGAACAAAATTTAACAATAATAATAATTTGCACGGTTTGACGTGATATGAGCTAAGCGATAATTAGATTTAATCACCATTGGCAGAGCAATTTACTTTAATGCTTTTTTTTTTTCCTCAGTCAGAACAAAAGTGGCAGATATGTTACTTACTTGTTCAGAAGACATTCTCTGGTGAAAATTCTTATTTTGGTCATACTTCCAAGACTACAATCTGTGATTCCGAAGTACAGTATCCACACCAATGTGGGGATTGACAGCAAAAATTAATCCGCGCTGAGCAGCCGTGCTGAGGCACAACGCACATAAAGATAATAATTCCACAAACAGCTGCAGTTGCAGGTTTTAAACAGAGATGGCAACAAAGAGGCAAAATTACAGACTGCAGCTTTAAATTAGAAAATAAAATAAAATAAATAATTAAAATAATCATTTTAAAATAAAAACAATCAAAATAAAACATTTATTAAAAAGATTATAATATATTTTATATGTTTACCTGCATGTCATCTGACCATTAACCCGACATCAGAGAACTGTGAAATTAATTTTATTATTATTATTATTATTATTGACAATGTTATTATTTTCCTAACTTATTAACTTAAAATCTCACTGGGTACTTCAATTAAATATATTAGGTCAAAGAGGTTCAGTTGATAAAAACAATGGAGAATCCCTGCATTGCATGTAAATATGAAATGACTTGGGAATTTGTACATTTTCATTTGTTTGAAAGACAAAAGCCTTCCAAATACAGTAATACATGGTTAAATGACTCAATGAGTGATAATTCAAATATTAAACACTTCTTCAAAGTGAAATGATTTCTGTAAATCCAGTTCAAATGCTTAGTGATCTCAGTTTTCAGCACATGAGTAGTGGATGGTCTGTGTGTGAAATTCCACAAACCTGTAAAACCTTCTGAACATATATTAGCAGTAGTTTTTTTTAGAAAGGAAAATTTAAAAGATAAAATGGCAGTAAATAATGAATAATTTGCTGCTATTGTGAAAATAACACATAATCATGTAAGCCATAACAAAGTAACTGTAGTTCGTTTTAAAACGAAATATATTCTAAGAACAAGAATTTAATTTTTGGAATCTGATTATGTAATCCAGATTACATGTAATCAGTTACTACACAGCACTGTTTATAAAGCACTTATAGAAAAAAGGTAACTTGACTTGACTATTAAACTACCTCATACTGATAACTTGTGTAATATGTAGGCTGTTTACTCTTTACTGATTGTCACTGTTCATATTAATATACTTGTTCTTTGTCTGTTTAATTGTATCCAATTTCCAACATGCATTCAAAATTTCCTCAAATCTGTCTATCTCTAACCGGAAACACACCCATAAATTTCTGTACCCAACCCAAATCCTTTGAGCGCCCCCTAGCGCAATTTAGTTGAATGACTGAATAACTGATGGCAAACGAGGTAGAACCCCAGTAAAAGAGATTCATCAGGTACGTAATTTTATTCGGTGACTTGGATAGCAACATATGAATATGAATATGAATTCAAACTGAATGGTTTCACTCAATTATAGGTTTTAATGAAATGTCTGAAATGTATATCATGGAAATAGTGAACAACAACCCCATGAATTACAATACGTATTTAAAAAATAATTATGTTATCCCATGAGTCTAATTTGATCTTGTCACTTCAAAATAAACACAATATTTTTGTACTCCAGAAATTTAAAAAACATTAGGCTACTGTAAATTCACTTTTTACTCCTAACCTATCTTCTTGTAGCTGTCCATATTGTTATTCCATGTTATTTTCTTCAAAATGGAAAATGGAGTGCTGCTCCTGGACAGTTTTGTTACCCAGTATCACCCAGATCCAGTGTCAGGCGTAAAGTCACGCAAATGCTGAAAGAATCATTAGGTTCAATTTTAAATGTAATTAAGTTACAACACTTTAAAAAGCAAACTCTAACATGTAACATGTGAAATGAATACATTTATCTGTCCTGCTGTAGCCAAAAAAATAAAATAAATATGGATGCAAAATAAAATGCTCAGGAGCAGGATCACCTGTAAATTCCAGTTGAAGACGGGAAAATATATCCAGGTGTAGCTATATGCAACAGCTAAGGGCAAGTCACACACCTGCCTGACAGGTTTCTTGTGCCAGTGGAAACAGAACAGTGGATTGATTCATAAGTACATTGAAGTATAAAAAAAAAAAAAAAAAAAACGATTATGAGCAATGTACTCTTAGATGGCACTATATCAAACCTAAGGTGTATGCGTTTTCTTTTTTAATCAGTGATTTTATTTATTTAGCATTAAATGTAATATGTAAAATAAGCATTGAAGTGGATAAATAAAATGTTACTGAATAATTGTGTAGGGTAGAACTAGTACTCCTGCTCATCTAAACATACCCAAATGCTTAAAGACAGTACCAGTCAATCACAGAGAGCATTTGCTGCTGATGCTGTACACACATCATGCTTATTCAAACAGAAATGTGTTTCCTAAAAGCATCATAAGCATAAGAAACCATTAAAACTGACACCACTAGCCTCTACAATCTGCTTAGACTCACAACACTTTTGGAAAATGCAGGCACAGTTGTTCAAAAAGTTTCATATCAGTTAGAATGATCTGGATTTGGAAATCTCATGATTTGCTATCCAGTATCAGGTAATCTAGCTTACTTTTGTGCAGTTGTTTTCAAAGCAACATTGGATTGGATTGGATTGGATTGCATTACTGTGATCCAGATGCACACTTTTTCCTGATTACCAAATCTGGATTACCAGTGCTCTGAATGGGACTAAATATCATGATGAAGGCTACAAGCTATGTAAAGAACAAAAGGTGGAACATTAAGCATTGGAATGCTGTAAGAGTTTTTTATTTAAATAATCACAAAAGCAGAAACTATACAAACATCCCCTTCCATTTTCATTTTTTTTTTCCTATGAGTCAGACCCCTCATAAAAGCAATAAGTGATGCAAAAACTACTTTGGTTAATCTCGGGCCAGTTGTTCAAAAGCCTTTGGCGGGACTTGAACCCTGGTTTCTGGTGTTCTAAGTGTGGTGTGTAGAAGAGTAACGAGCCAGGAGACTTGAATCTTCCAAAAATAAAAGTCATCTTTACTTGAGAAACCAAGGTTAGAAAGTACAAATAAACTAGGATAGCAGAGCTTCCACAAAACAGAGAAACGAAAGTAGACACAAGGGTCAAAAAGGTACAGCAAAGCACAATAAGGCACGAACTTAACTTGAGATCCGGGCCCCGTTCTTCATATGTCGCTAACTCAGTTAGCTGGATTTGATTGATGACGAACTGTCACCTAAACTGTGGAACAACCTTCCTAGCATTGTTCGGGATGCAGACACACTTTGTCAGTTTAAATCTAGACTAAAAACGCATCTCTTTAACCTGGCATACACATAACACATTATATATTTTATATTTTCAAATCCGTTAAAGGATTATTAGGCTGCATAAATTAGTTCAGCCGGAACCGGGAACACTTCCTATAACACCAGATGTACTTGTTACATCAGAAATAATGGCATCTACGCTAATATTAGTCTTTCTGTTTATCCCGAGGTTTACCGTAGTCAACCGGATTCGGGGCCGTTTCCAGATGAGACCGAGGACCGGTGCCTTGACACGACCACAACGCAGCCCTGTATCAGCAGAGATCGAGTCGACTAGATCATCCATTGTGAAGACATCATCAACACGACAGCCAGTGCCATAGTTTCCTCAAAATTATAATCACGATTATTAATCATGTTTATTCTATCAAAAGAGTAATGAAACTATGGCTATTTTGCAAGTTCTTTACCAACCTACACTTCACCCAAAAGGCCTGTAGGTGGCACAAAGACTTAAATTTAACCAACTATGATAACTTCGTTAGATGGTAAACCAATACAAAACATGGTTTTGGTGAGCGCTTTGTAATATGTATTCACATTAGATTTTAAAGCAACACAATTCGTTTGCAATAAGACAAACCAGATTCAAATTGCCCGGCAAATTCGTAAAGCAAAGAAAAATCATTTCTAGCTGATCAACATTATGAAAACTGGTAAAACCTTTAGGAACTTCAAAAGATAAAACAGCGAAATTCCTAATATTACTTCCAATATTTCCAAATTATGTTCATTTTCATAGAGCGGGCCAATATCGTGACGATTATTTAAAATCAATCGAGAGAAGCAGATATCGTTATCGTGATAAAATACGATTAATCGTGCAGCCCTAATTTAATTTAATTTGACTTGACATTTGATATTCAACAGTATCCTTGACATTTATTCAACAGTGCTTTTGATCTGCCTGCATTGACACTATTCTTTAAAAGGAAAAATTATATACCAATTATCAATGTAAAGCTGCTTTGACACAATCTGCATTGTAAAAAGCGCTATATAAATAAGGGTGACTTGACTTGACGATTTGGCATGATCATGGAGTTCATTCTTTGATGCTTATCCTGGACTTGCTGCCATAGCAACAGGTCCGTAAGCTTAAACCTGCTCATGAGCAGGCTCATTTCATGTAAACAGGATTAAATCGCATCTTTTTAAGTGGAATTGATACTTAAAATTTGTCCCAGCCACTGCTAATTTCAAGATTTGCTACACTACTTATCCAGGGACAATAATTTTAAATGATAATAACTTACAAATTAATTTGAAAATATTATGTTGTGTAGTCTATTATACTATAGGCACAGCTAGTTTTACTCATTGAAAAAAAGATTTGTGATGGAATTATTGCTTTACAATTGTATTGGAGTCTTACATGCTTGTACAGTTATTCTGAGCTGTGCATTTATTTAAATGGTGACAGCTATTATGGGAGTGGCTTGTCAAGATCAAGTTTAATTAAAACTTAATGCTGTCACGTAACAAATCTGCTTCAAAGATAAAAATAAATGAATTGCAAATTACGACACTGAAATAAAAATGTAATGTCTGTACAAATGCTTGTGAATCAAAATAATTGAAAATCATGTAAACAAATGAAATGTGCACTGTTTTTTTGTTTGTTTGTTTGTTTGTTTTAATCTATTATAACATTTATGTCGTAATGTCATTTTGTTCGCTTGACTGTTTCATTATAAAGGTCCAGAAAGCCAAGTTTTTTGTCAGGTGTCATTTCTAATTATATGATGTCATTACATTGCTGTCTTGCCGCCAACCAATTGCTGCATTGCTGATCGTGGTTGAGTATCGATACATCTGCCCTTTTCAAGGAACACGAGAACGTGCAGTAATCTCAGACAACTTGATCCTCATATTTTAATCCAATCCACAAATTCGTTTTAAGAACCAAATTAGCCAGAGATCAGTTATCACTATTAGAATATCTAGCATCTGTCAAATCATCTCAGATGCATTTAGAAAGGTACGAAGAACGGACCCCTGGTGACTGGAGTACATAGGCTCAAGACTGAACATAATGGCAGAAAACAGCAGCCCAGAGACTGGATCTTTAAAGGAGCCCCTCCCCTAGGAACGGCACCTGACGTTCTTCTGACTGTTCCCTTTGGCTTGGTGAAACAGATGAGAATCGGGTCTAAAATGTCTCGAGCAGGAATCCTGGACCACTCCTCTGGGCCAAAGCCCTCCCAATCCACAAGATATTGAACCTTCCCGTAGACCCTTTGAGAATCCAACAGCCTGCGGACCGTGTAAGCTGGCTGGCCATCAATGATGCGAGGTACTGGGGTGGGGCTTCCTAGCTGGAGACAGAGTAGAGCAAACAACAGGTTTTAAATGGGAAACATGAAAAGTGGGATGAATCTTCATGGACCTGGGCAGGAGTCGTCGATAGGAAACTGAGTTAATCTTTTTGAGTGTCTTGAAAAGACCAATGTATTGTGGGGCCAGCTTGCAGGATTCTACCCGCAAAGGAAGGTCTCTGATTGAGAGCCATACCCTTTGTCCCGGGCGAAGCGTGGGCCCTGCCCTCCTGTGTCAGTTTGCCTGCCTCCATTGTTGTTGGACAGCCCTCAATAAGGCAATACATGCCCTTTGCCAGGAACATCGGCACCAGCAGAACAGCTGTGTGGCAGCTGGAACATCAACCTCTGGCTCCTGTCCAGGAAATGGAGAGGGAGGGAAACCATACTGACACACAAAAGGGGACATACTTAGTGAGGAATGGTAAAGGGTGTTGTGCAAATTCACCCCATTTTAAATAATTCCGCATATAACTGCAACTGCAGGTTTCAAACAGAGATGGTGACAAAGAGGCAAAACTTGAGACTGTAGCTTTAAATGAAAGCTCCATGTGGCTCTTCAGTGTCTCTTCAATTTCTTGATTTACCCTCTCAGTCTGGCCATTTGACAAACGCCTTCCAGAACCGGGAACCGGGATCCTGAACACATGCCTCATCAACAGTTCAGCTAGCTGTAGGGAGGCTTGGACAAAGGAGGTGACAAGTCTTGGAAAATCTGTCTACCACTACCAGGATTACTGCATTTCCTTAAGACTGTGGCAAGCATGCAATGAAGTCCAAGGAAATGTGTGACCAAGGAATGGTCTTGGAATGGGCGGCAGGTGCAGCAGGCCATGAGGGTGGGCCTTGGCTCCTTGTTCTGGGCACAGACGGAGCAAGCGGCAACAAACGCCCGGACATCCCTTTGCAATTTAGGTCACCAGAACTTCCTCTGGAACAGCTTGCATGTCTTAGTAATCCCAGGGTGTCCAGAAGGGAGAGAAGCATGAGCCCACTGCAAAACCTTAGAACATAGAAGGTTAGGAAGAAAGAGGTGCCCTGGAGGGCCATTACCTGGACCTAGCTGCTGCAGTTGTGCCCTCTTAACAGCTGTTTCAATATCCCATTCTGGACAGTACTCCACTTCTGGTGGTTAAAACTGCCTTGAGAGTGTATCTGGCTTGAGATTCTTAGAACCTGGGCGATGGGAGAAAAAGTTAAACCCATTTTAAAAAATAAATAAATAAAAATAAATAAATAAAAGGGCCTAATGGGCTTGTTCGGCATTCAATCTCTTTGCCTCCTGGATGCAAGTGAGATTTTTTGTGGTCCGTCAAGATTAGGAATGGCTGTTTGTCCCCCTCCAGCCAGTGCCTCCACTCCTCCAAAGCCATCTTAACAGCCAGCAGCTCCTGGTTCCCAATATCATAATTTGTTGGGGTAAGCTGAGCACATGGATGAAGCTTATCACATTTGTGTGACAAGACAGCTCCTACTCCGACATCAGAGACATCCACCTCCAACACAAAAGGCAGCTCTGGATCAGGGCGGGTTAGGATTGGGGCAGATGTAAAGAGCTGTTTTAGTCTGTTGAAGGCATTATCTGCGCTGCTGGTCCACACAAATGGTCTAACAGATTTCCTGGTCAATACAGAAAGAGGCTGGGCAACAGAACTGAAGTTTCTAATGAATCTTCTATAAAAATTGGAAAAGCACTGTACCTGCTTCACTGAAGTTGGTCGAGGCCAAACTAAGACTGCTAGTATCTTGCCTGGATAAATCTGAAGGCTGTCCTTTGATACCCTGAAGCCGAGGAAGGGAACTTCTGGAACATGAAACTCACTCTTTTCCAACTTCACATAAAGCTTATGTTTCAGTAGCTGGGCCAGGACTTGTCTGACCTGCTGAACATGCTCTTGGTAATTGTGGGAGAAAATCAAAATGTCATGAAGATAGACAAACGCAAATATATTCAGCATTTCTCTGAGAACAAAGCATGTCTTGAGAGACAAAGCATGGTGAAAGGTAGCCCTCAAGGCTCATTGATCCCACCCACTCTCTGTGGCAAGAGTGCGAAATTCTATAGCGAAATCTGCTGCACTCCGGGTACCTTGAGAGAGGTGGAACAGGTGGTGATGAAATTAATTTGTGGCAGCTGGTTGTTACTGGAGACCTCTGATCCCACAAAGCAGAGGCCCAGTCCAAAGCCTTGCCCATTAGGAGGGTAATAATGTAAGCTACCTTACTATTCTTAGTAGGAAAGCTGCTGGGTTGGAGCTGGAAGGACAGGGTACACTGGGTAATGAACCCTCTGCATCTCTCAGGACTGCCTTTGAATCTCTCTGGTTCTGGTAACTTGGGCTCTGAATGGAATGGCAACATGGATCTGTTTGGAAGATCAGGAGGTGACTGGGGTTCTTGGGGTGATTGGAGTCTTGAGACTGGAGATTCAAAATATGGAGGATCTCCGACAGCGCCTGGTCATGCTGCTGTATGGTTGCTGCTCGATCTGAGAGGGCTGCCAAAATACGGTCCACATTGGAAGATGGTGAAGGCACTGAGATATCTCCCAGACAGTGGAACCCAAGAGCAGAAGAGTAACAAGCAAGGAGAATTGAGTCTTCCAAAACAAATAAAAATAATCTTTACTTGAGAAACCAAGGTTACAAAGTACAAATGAACTAGAATAGCAGAGCTTCCACAAAACAGAGAAATATAAATAGACACAAGGGTCAAAAAGGTACAATAAGGCACAAACTTAACTTGAGATCTGGTGACTGGAGTACATAGGCTCAAGACTGAACATAATGGCAAGGAACACGGAGACTTACAAAGGCCAATACAGGTGAAGAGAATAAGGGCTAATGAGGAGAGTACTGAGTACAATTAGATACAATAGCACCATCTTCAGGAGTGGAGAGCACTGAGCTTGGGGTTAAAGTGCCATCTGAAGGCCTGGAGGGAGCATGACATGGAAGTTTAAGGAGGACACCCCCTGCAGGTCAGGAGTGGAACAGCAGCCCAGAGACTGGATCTTTACACTAGATCACAAAATCCAATCTTGGTTTTGATCTGGATAAAATTGTCAATTTGTGTTGTTCAAAAATTTTTAGTAAGATTTGAATACTTTTGATCCAAAAAAATCTGGATTATAATCATCCCATCAAAAGGGTGGATTTCAGGAACAAAACATAAAACTTTAAAAACTTTAAAAACATTTTTATCATGTAATATACATACACACATTTTTTTATATTTATCTTGATTAGTTTAACTGTTAAAGTAATAAATTAATTAAAGTAACAAACTAGACATTAAGCTACATATTTAGGTAATTTACTGTAAAGTAAAAAAAGAGATTTTGGTGCCATAAAATAATCTCCAAACAGCTGTAAATATCAAACAAAAATATTATATTTAATTCAAAGTGTTTTTTTTTTGTTTGTTTGTTTGTTTTGTTTTTATCACTGTTTGTAAACTACATTGGCACAATCATAAGAGATGAACTCTTGAATAAAATAGTGGGTGCTTTTCAGTACCTAAATTGATGCTTCCTCATTTCCTCCTTCCTTTGAATATCCCGTGACTCTTGGTAATGAGGAAATGAGGTGATAACAGAAATTTTGATATGGATACAACTGCGTTAATGTATCTGGAATTATACAGGTTTAATTGGATTTTATGTAAACTGTCTAATAATGATGTCTAGCCTGAAAAGAGACTGTTAATGAGACACATATATTGTAGAGCTGCATGATTAATGATTAAAAAGATTGCAGATGCGGATGGTTTCCCAAGCCTGAGTCTGGGTGGCAAGGGGCTGAAGTGTTTCGGGTGACAGGCCTTTGTGCTGAGACAGGGGACTGACGCTCATAATATAGGGAAGAGGAAAAATGCTCTTTTTTAATGTGTTTGTTTTTTATTTTGTTGGCTATAACAGCGGTCAGTTGTATGGGCACGTGAACATGAATGGGCCCAGTGCCTGCAATGAACACATTGCCTCCAATGCCCGGAACTGAACAGGGGGTTAGGAGGCAAACTCAAGACTTTTTTTTGGAGGGTGGTCCAGCCTCAGCGGGACTTATCCCTCTCCTCTTCCTTCCTTGCAAATCAGGACGGCTTATGTCGCTCGAAGTCCAATGCTAGAAGTTTGGCCTGAAAGACCTGGAGGACCGCCATGGTGTGCAGAGCCCACTCCTCCAGCTGAGGTGTAGGTGCATCCAGCAAGGGCTGAAGTGGTCCTACAGGGCTTGGAGGGGTGGCCAGCCATGGTTTCCTCGAGAGGAGGCAGCTTCTCCTTTTCTCCGTCTGATATCCTTTTTTTACTGTGCCGTCAATGGCAGTGAGGGCGGTTGAGGCAGAAATATGGATGTGCACTGAGTAGGGGGCATGCCACAACTTGGTGAGTTCGTCATGCACCTTCAGGAATAACGGTGCTGCTCTCTGACAAGGGGCCTGTTGGCAGTACTCCAAACCGAGCTCCTAGACGGCCTTTGATAGGATGCAGATGAGTTCGGCATCCATACCAGGCCTGGTGTCGCTCAAATGGTATAGATGGTATAGTCAGCAAGGGGGCGGAGTCATCCACTGAGCCCGACCAATCCTCTGCATCAGAAGCTGCCAGTGACATACTGTCATCGGGGAGATCCTTCTCGGAACCTGAACAAGACCAGGTTGCTCGCACTGGAAGAGGGGCGCTGGTCTGCGTGTGTGAAGAGCACGGGGGATTCCTCTCTCTGTGGGAGAGTGAAGCATGCGGGACCTGTGGTTCGTGGGAGGAAGAGAATGGGAGAGCACGAGAGGCAGAGCCACTCTCTGAAAAGAAAGCGACCCTCACAGTGAGAAATGCCCGCCTCAGTGAGTGCAGTTTCTGTGTGGGCTCTCCCCAGACAGGCAACGCACTCACTGTGCTCGGCAGAAGCGTGCGTGAAACAGCGTTGCGTGAAATTTGCTCTGAAAGTTGATCTTTTATTAAATTGCCGGAGAGCCACAGGGGAAGCGCTGGGTCAGCTTGTTCGCGGAGCACTGTTTGCCAGAGTGTGAGCTTGCTTGAGAGTGCTTATATAGCTGGGTATATTTTTCTTACAAAAACCCATTGCTGAGGAGAAGATCACTTCAGATGGCGGAGGCCTTTATTAACTCCCTTCAAAATCTCACTGTATGGATTAGTTTTATGATGGATGGATGCATTTTTTGGTCTTCAAATTCACCCCAATACCAATATAAAGCTTGGAAGAGCCAGGATATTTTTAAATGCATCTCTGATTGTGTTCGTCTGAAAGAACATAGTCATATACACCTATGGTGGCTTGAGGGTGAGTAAATCATGGGATAACTTTCATTTTTGGGTAAACTATCCCTTTAAGGAAACTGGACATTTTTATGTTCTTGGAATGTTACAAATCAACGTTCCTAGAATGTGAGTTGTTAATAAAATTAAGTTGAAAGAGTGTTTCAGCAACATCATACATAGTTGAATTTTTTTTTTTTTTTTTTTTTATGTTTCCATTTTAATGTTTCCATAACCAAAACGGAATGTTTGGAATATGTTCTTAGAACAAACAATTTGTTAGGTAGGTGGTGACATGGACAATGGACAAATGACATTTTTTTTTTTTTTGTATCTTAAATAACTTTTTTATTTTGTATTTTTTTTTATATATATATTTTCTCTCTTAATCTTTCTAGATTTATGTCATCTAGAAAGTGTAAATAGTATGCTACAGCAAGCCTACAGTGAGTAAGCACTGGAGATCAGTACACATTTGACATTCACATAAATCAAGTTAATCTCAGATTACTCAGATCCAGAAGAAAATTCACCTATTCATCAAAGTAAAATTATTGATGTACAAAATTAATTAACAAAATGTTTTGATAAAAACCTCATAAAGAAACCATTTCTAAGATGCTGAACATCCAGTATACATAGGACAAGCGTTTTGGAAAAACAGATGTTTGGATTCTCTTAAATGTATTCTTGGTTTTATATTTACAGCAGTGTCCATTTCTATTGTTCGCTCCAGACTTTTAAGACGCGCCCACGTTCAGACGGTCGGCGATGATTGGCTGGTTAAGATTTAAGTTGCGCCCTCTCACTGAGAATCTATTCTGATTGGGCGACGACGACTTTGAGTGACGTCATCGCGTGGAATGCCCATTCATCGGTGCAGTTGGGCGTTGGACTCCGCATCTTATTAGTAACCAGGGAAATTTCTCCATTTTCTGTGCAGTCTAGAGTGTTACAGGCACAAATCTAGGATTTAAATAAATACTTGCACTTTCCAAGGGTTTTTTTCTACAGTTTTCTTCTCTGTGACTGGATTTGCTTGCTACGTTCACTTTTAGCGCGCTCTTTGGCCAGGTGTTGTATTCTAAGGAAGAGGCTTGTTGCTCTTTGTTCTGTATTGGGGATCTGTTGAGCTCTTTGTTGGAGTAAAAGCATGGGAGCGCAATTCTCTAAGACTGCTGGAAAAGAAGAAACGGCTGCAGAAAAACCCGGAGATGCTGCAGCTTCACCCTCTAAAGCCAACGGGCAGGTAAAATAACGGTCATTTAATAGGAGAACTGATTTATTTATGGTGTTCATTGTACGGATACTGACGCGGAGTTCTTCTGGCGACACGCAAATTATTCAATGTTTATAACCCAGAGGCTTTGTCAGTTCTCATGTATTGGATATATGTATGATCGTAAAATGCTTTAATGTTGCTTAAATGTTTTTTTCAAAATCCGATTTGGCGTTATTTGTTCTTGAGAAACCTATGTTTCGAATTGAAGAACGTTCTTTATGGAGAATTGAAAGAGGTGATGCTGGTTTTATCCAGGAAAACTAGGGAATTGTGTTAAATCATTTAATTTACTGTTTTATTTAATGTTTTGTTTCGGTCCGTCTTGAAAATGAGGGGGAAGTGTGGGGGGTTGATTGTTAAGAGTAACAATGGCTCGCCACGCCTTTATTCACAGACGCTCGATAGACGCTTCAGTATATCAATGGAATAGGTCCATTGGGGAAACCACAATAGATCAACTAAAACTACTATAATCATTTAAATACGTTATACTGTGCCTTGATGGCCATTCATACAATCTGTGTTTTGTACGGGTTTGTTTGCTTATTTGGCGCGTCAGTTCTTTCGAAGGGTTAATGGTGTAACGCTGCCCTCTGGAGGTTGTGGCAGTGTATTGCGCCTCAACTCCTACCTATGACACACGGAGGCTTCGTGTGTGAACGAAAGTGTTTACGCCAAATTGTCTTTTCTTTAACATATATTGTGGACAAAATCGAAGCAGTTATTTTTAGCGGTGTGCATAGCGAATTGTTTTGTATATGCAGCCTCTCCACTGTGTCTTATTGTGGTAGTGCTTGTTAACAGAGTGCAAGACTTAAGGCTGGTTGTGTAATGATGGTCTGTGTTTTGCTTTAGGAAAATGGCCATGTAAAGGTGAATGGAGATGCCTCTCCAGCGGCTGCTGAGGAGAAAGAAGAGGTTCAGGCTAATGGCAGCGCAGCGGCTGAGGAGGGAGAGAAGGCTGAGGCAGCTCCTGCTGAAAAGGAGGCTGCGGAGGGAGAAGAGGCAAACACAGAAGTGAGTGCACCCACTGAAGAGGATGCTGCAAAAGCTGAGGATAGTGCAACTCCCTCCACAAGCAACGAGACGCCCAAGAAGAAGAAGAAGCGCTTCTCTTTCAAGAAGTCCTTCAAGTTAAGTGGCTTCTCTTTTAAGAAAACCAAGAAGGAGACAGGAGATGGCGGCGAGGAGGCAGTGGTGGCAGGTAGTGAGGAAGCCAAAACTGAGGGAGCTGCAGCTGTTGAAGGAGGTGTGTTAGAAGAGAACACCAAACCAGCAGAGGAGGCAGCGCCAGCTGTAGAAACCAAACCAGAGGAGAAACAGGTAGAGGAGCCCAAGGCTGCCAGTCCTGCCACTGAAGAGCCCAAAGAGGAGGAGAAACCAGCAGAGTCAGCAGCAGTGGCAGAGCCCGCGGCCTCTCAGAGTGAAGCACCTGTGGTAGAAGAATCCGCTCCCACTGTACAAGAAGCAGAATCCAGTCCAGAGGCCCATGCAGAATCTGCCACAGAGTAATCTGCACTGCACACATCAAGAGAGTGAGAGAGAGAGAGGGAGCAAGGAAAAAAGAACAGATAATCAAGGAATATTTCCCTGTTGTAAAATGGAGTAGTGCCAGGGTATGAGACTTTGGAGAACTTTGTCAGCAACAAGGAATATTTTAAAGATTTTTTTAGTCTTTAGTTTTTTTATATCTCCCCCTCCACAAATCTCACTCCACCATTGTGGTTATTCCTAGAGCTGTGAAATGGATGGCTAAATTGAATAATACAGAAAAATTTGTATTCATCTATTTTTGGCATCAGTATTAACTTTTTTTTTTCTTTTTTTTTTTTGGATTTTTATACAAACAAAACAATGTAAACTTGTTTAAAATATATGGACATGACTGTGGATTAAAGGCAGCTGGTTCAGGGAACAAAATGGGGTGCAGGGATTGGGAATGGGAGTTATTTTTTTATTTTATTTTTTAAGCGTGTCACCTTGGTGGCTCAGCTTTATACCACAGATGTAAGGAGTAGCCCCAAAACAGAATGACCAACAATTCATCCACTACAGTTTACAACTAGAGTGAATTTTTTTTTTTTTTTTTTTTTTTTTTTTTTTTTTTCTAAATTCAAGCCAATATAATCAATAATGCCAAGTTTATAACCACATATTTTAAATATCCTGGGAACTTTTAAACACTTTTAGTGGTCTGTGATTTCAGTAGGAAAATGATTTGCATATGCTTTATGGTGTATCTCTGAGCTTATTAAAGTGTAAGTATGTATAGAAGGGGTGTTTCAACTGTGATTATTGTACAAATGATATCTTGATCTCAAAAAGCACATGCAGCTCTTTTATCAGCAAGTCATCCTCAGACCATTGGAGCATTTTTGAAGTCAAACCAAGCTGTGACACATGTTCTGGTTCCTGTTTATACTGTGGTTTGTTTCGATTACAACAAAATTAAGGAACTTATCAGATGCAATGTTTGTGTAGCATCTTGTCTTTTTCTTTTGTAAATATTGGAGAAGCCTGTATGTTTGACTTAGAGATTGAATGTAACTTTGCCTACAAAATTGCAATTAAACCTCTCTGCTGAAGGTGTTCTTAATTTTTTTTTGTGAGCACAATAAGCAAAATAAATGTGAACAAAATTTGAATTTTTTTGTCTCTTTTACTGTCTTACCTTTCACCAAAAAATGTGTTGCCACCATTAATAATTATGAATTGCTATGTCTTTAAAAAAACTATACTAAACTACATGGTTACTAAACAAATATTTCAAACAAATATTTCGTTTACCAATACTTAAAGTACTTTTTTCTAAACTCTTAACACAGCAACACACCTACATCACATGATTAGCCAAATAGTTAATTTTCTGCCCAAAATCATATTTTGTTAAATAAACACAAACTCTACATTTCAAAAATGCTATAAACCTTTTTCAACACATACTAACTCTATCAAAACACAGCAAACCTGATTCAAAATCGAGTCATTCTGTCAAAACATAGCACTAGTTTTCTATCCAACATGAACATATAGTCAATCAAAGCGCAATGACTGTCAAAATACTAACAGCTGATGGCATTATGAAAACTGCATTAGTTCAGTTTCCTTTTACTGCAGTAAAAGTATAATGCATGTGGAATCGTGGTAAAATCGTTGTAGTATGAAGCTTTTACAGAAATGAAAACAAATCAACAAATCCAACATACATGGTCTTTGGTTATTATGGAAGCTTTTTTTCCACTACAGAATAAAAAAGCATAAAAGGTAATTGTGACTTTTTATCAAAAATATTTTTTATTTTGCAATTGTGAGTTTACATCTCAAAATTCTGACTTTTTTTTCTCAGAACTGTGAGATATAAACAAGGAATTGAGAGAAAAAAAAGTAAGAATTGATTCCTTTTTTTATTTTCTATTCATGGCAGAAATAAGCTTTCATAGGTTCTACATGTATAAGGGGGAAAACCATGATGCACAATCCAGCACACATTCCTACTCCTCTCCCATACCTCTTCTTCTCCCTTGTTCTGATCCAACTTTTCCTTTCCTCCTTCATCTATTCCTCTCCCTTTCCTTATGGAAAGAAAATATATTTCCCTATATATGAATGATCAATATATTACATGATTTAACAGTATATTTGAAAATACACAGAAAAATATATTGAATTGCCGCTTTTCATATATTGAAAAATATGTGATAATATATTTACTAATATATAATAATGTATGTAATTTTATATTCAGTAATATACTTCATAATATCTAGATTTATATGTCAAGTCAAGTCAAGTCAAATTTATTTATATAGCGCTTTTACAATTGGTAATTGTTTCAAAGCAGCTTTACATATTAGAAGCACAGAAAAAAGGGAAGTGGTTAAAAATAAGCTGTACAAACAAGCGTGATAATATGTAACATATACAAGATGGTGCTACATTAAGCCAATGTCGGCTGACTTCCAGGGGTGGAAAAAACCCCCTAGGAGAAAACCCAGCGTGGGAAAAAAGTCCTAGGAGGGAAAAAACCCCTTGGAAGATATATATAATATATGTAAATGGATATGGAGATCAAAATCTGAATTATACATTTTTATTATAGAGATTAAAAATAGATTATATATATATATTGTAAGCGGATACGGGGATTAAAAATCTATGCAGCCAGAACTGGATCTGTAGGCCCATTGTCTCCTGGGCTACGTTGTAGTCAGGTCCAGACACAGGTTCTCCATCTGATCTGGATACGGCCTGGATCCAGCACCCGGCAAACCTCGGATAAGCAGAGAGACAGATATTAGCGTAGATGCCATTCTTATTCTGATGTACAGGTATATCTAGTGTTATAGGAAATGTTCTCGGTTCCGGCCGACCTAATTATTGCAGCGTAACAATCCTTTAACGGATTTGAAAAAATGTTAATGTATTGATAATGTGTTATGTGTATGCAAGAGCAAAGAGATGTGTTTTTAGTCTAGATTTAAACTGACAGAGTGTGTCTGCTTCCCGAACAATGCTAGGAAGATTGTTCCAGAGTTTAGGTGCTAAATAGGAAAAGGATCTGCCGCCTTCAGTTGATTTTGATATTCTGGGTATTATCAACTGGCCTGAATTCTGAGATCGCAATAAACGTGAAGGACTATAATGCATTAAGAGCTCACTTAGGTACTGGGGAGCTAAACCATTTAGAGCTTTATAAGTAAGTAGCAAGATTTTAAAATCTATACGATGTTTAATAGGGAGCCAATGTAATGTTGACAGAACTGGGCTAATATGGTCATACTTTCTGGTTCTAGTAAGAACTCTAGCTGCCGCATTTTGGACCAACTGTAGTCTGTTTAAAAGCCGAGCAGAACAACCACCCAGTAGAGCGTTACAATAATCTAGTCTTGAGGTCATGAATGCATGAATCAACTGTTCCGCATTTGTCATTGAGAGCATATGTCGTAATTTAGATATATTTTTTAGATGGAAGAAGGCGGTTTTACAGATACTAGAAACATGACTTTCAAATGAAAGATTGGTATCGAAGAGCACACCCAGGTTCCTAACTGAGGACGAAGATTTAATGGAGCACCCGTCAAGTGTTAGAGAGTATTCAAGGTTTTTTCGTGAGGAAGTTTTTGGTCCAAAGATTAGGATATCAGTTTTTTCTGAATTTAATAATAAGAAATTTCTTGTCATCCAGTTTTTAATGTCAGCTATGCATTCTGTTAGTTTTGTGAATTTGTAGGTTTCGTCAGGGCGCGAGGAAATATAGAGCTGAGTATCGTCAGCGTAGCAGTGAAAACTAACACCATGCTTCCTAATTATCTCTCCTAAGGGCAGCATGTACAGAGTGAAAAGCAACGGTCCTAGTACTGAGCCTTGTGGTACTCCATACTGAACCTGTGATCGATACGACATCTCTTCATTAATTATTACAGACTGATAACGGTCAGATAAGTATGATTTGAACCATGCCAAAGCAATTCCACTAATGCCAATATAGTTTTCAAGTCTTTTTAAAAGAATGTTGTGATCGATAGTGTCAAAAGCAGCACTGAGATCTAATAACACTAATAGAGAAATACAGCCACGATCGGATGATAAGTGTAGATCGTTTGTAACTCTAACGAGAGCAGTCTCAGTACTATGGTATGGTCTAAATCCTGACTGGAAATCCTCACAGATTCCATTTCTTTCTAAAAAGGAGCACAGTTGTGATGAAACTGCCTTTTCTAGTATCTTTGACAGAAAAGGTAGATTCGAGATTGGCCTGTAATTTACTAAATCTCTCGGATCTAGTTGAGGTTTTTTAATAAGAGGTTTAATAATAGCCTGCTTAAAGGTTTTTTGGCACGTATCCTAGTGTTAACGATGAATTAATTATATCAAGAAGTGGACCGACGACCTCTGGAAGCATTTCTTTCAGTAGTTTAGTCGGCATTGGGTCTAACATACATGTCGTTGATTTTGATGATTTGATAAGTTTAGATAATTCTTCCTCTCCTATAGCGGCGAATGATTCTAGTTTTACCTCAGGGACACTACAGTGCACTGTCTGAAGCGAAACTGTAGACGGTTGCATGTTTTTAATTTTCTCTCTAATATTATCAATCTTGCAAGTAAAGAAGTTCATAAAGTCATTACTGCTGTGCTCTATGGAAACGCCAGCAGTTGAATCTCTGTTTCTAGTTAATTTAGCCACTGTGTCAAATAAATACCTAGGATTATGTTTGTTTTCTATTAAGAGATTTGAAAAATAAGTAGATCTAGCATTTCTTATAGCCGTTCTGTACTCAATCATTTTTTCTTTCCACGAAAGGCGAAAAACTTCTAGTTTTGTTTTCTTCCAACTACGTTCAGCTTTTCTAACAGCTCGTTTTAGAGCCCGAGTGTGCTCATCATACCACGGCGTTGGATTAGTTTCCTTAATCTTCTTTAGACGTAAAGGAGCGACTGCATCTATCAGGTATACTAAGGCGATGAAACTGCTCGGGGAGATTATTTATAAAGCAATCTTTAGTGGTAGACGTGATGGTTCTACAATATTTATGGCTGGGTGGTGGTTTTGTAGCCTTGGCTAATTGTATTATACACGAGACTAAATAATGATCTGATATATCATCGCTCTGCGGTAGAATTTCAACAGCATCAATATCAATTCCATGCGACAGTATTAGATCTAAGGTATGATTACGACAATGAGTGGGTCCTGACACGTGTTGTCTAACTCCAATAGAGTTTAAAATGTCTGCAAATGCCAATCCAAATGCGTCTTTATTATTATCTACATGGATATTAAAATCACCAACAACAAGGACTTTATCCGCAGCCAGTACTAACTCTGATAGAAAATCAGCAAATTCTTTGATAAAGTCAGTATGGTGCCCTGGTGGCCTGTATACAGTAGCCAGCACAAATGTCAACTTACATAATGTTATATACAGCACCATCACTTCAAAGGAATTATATTTGAAATTCTTTTGAATGATTCTGAATATATTACTATAAATTACAGCAACACCTCCCCCTTTGCCTTTCTGTCGAGGATTGTGTCGATAATCCGTGATCCGATGTGGATCATATATAACATATAACATATATAACATATGTATATTACATTGCAGATATATTTACTCATGCAGTATAAACACATATATGGTACAATATATTATGTAATACATTTCTTATATTTTATAATAATTTACATTTTAAATGTTCCATATTTTCAAGTTAGTTAACAAAGCACACCTGCATGTACTAAAGTTTCTACCAAAGAGATTATCACTGTGCTATAGCACTTATAGCCGTTACTTTTTAAATAAAGTTTTTATAGTCTTAATGGTGTTTCAGCCAATCATAAACCTAAACCTAACCACTGGCTACTCTTCAGCACAATGGTAACCCCAAAAACTCACACATACCAGAAAACCTTTTAAATTCCAAAATAACACAACGTTAAACACCAACAGATCTCCTCCTATATTAATATTGAGCAAAACACAGGAAAAAGCACTTAATTTTAACATTTACTCCTTTAACAGTCAGAAGCAAAGCATGCTGGGAACTAGAAGTCTGTTGTAACCACTGATTGTAACTCCTTCCATGAATGTGTATATATATATATATATATATATATAATGTGTGTGTGTGTGTGTGTGTGTGTGTGTAATACATTCACATTTATATGGGAACATGTATGTGCAATTATGTACACAATAAAGGATAAAATGTATGAATGTAATGCTATTTTTGTCTTCATTTATAAATATTTTATATGTATCAATATATAGCCATACATGGTCGATGCATATATTGCAGTATATTGAAAATTATAAGCACTAGTTTCCCATATATGGAAATGTATTATGTAATACATCGCATTATATTTTGCAGTATATTCCCATATATTTTTGTTCAATAAGGGTTACCCAGATATAATTTTCTCTCTGCTCCTCTGTGTTGTTCTTCATACACACTGAACAAATCAGATTCAAAGAGTCCTATTTTACTGTGTCCAATAATGAAAATAAATTCAACACCTGACTATCCCTCCAACTGAGATTGGAATCTGTCTAAATATTTACAGTTTTTTTCAGTTGCTAACAAGCATTGTTCAATACTGAAACCACATTTTCAAAACTCTTCACAACAGTCTGCATTACCAGCATGAATGTTGGCCAAACAGTTAATCTCACCTACAAAATTCACTCAGACCAACATAACACTGGCAACAATTCTCATTCAGAAAACACACATTTCATTCACAACACACTGACCTAAAATACACTAACAACAGGAAGCATTACATAATTGATGAACTTTTCTTTTTTAAAGTTTCAATTATTTTCCACATAAATCAGTTCTTCATATAGAATATTGTAACACAATTTCACTTTATTGAAAGCATTTGTAACATGAATGAATCAGAAATTAACCAAAATTTCATTTTTTTATATGAATATAGTACTTGAAAATTATAACCAAAAAGGTGAAAAAAGAGGGAAAAAACTCCAGGGCTGCAATGATAATAAAAAAAGAATAAATAAAATACATTCTACACATTACTGTAACAACATGCGTAGTTGTTAATTATAGTAAATTACAGTGATGATTCTAGTCTGCTCTCTCTCTTGCATTGGAGTGGGTGGAATTTCAGCTAAAATTGCAATTAGCTTGTAATGATTATTTTTTAAATTTTTGGCTATAAAATTGAGAATATTTTAAAATAATTACTGCATAAATGCTTGGAATTTGCCATCATTCTGTTTTGAATGTGTTTTTAATCATTTTGAATGCAGTGTGTTAGCATTAGAAAAATGTGCTGAAAATACAAGTGTGGTCACTGAATGCATTTTGTCTGAAAGCAATGAAAAATGGTTCACAGTTTGGTCTACATTGACTTTTGTTTTGCTGACTGTGTGAAGAGTTTTGAAAATGTGGTTTCAGTATTGAACAATGCTTGTTAGCAACTGAAAAAAACTGTAAGTGATCTGCTAATTAAAAATGCTTATCATTTGTTTCAGTATTTGTTTTATATTTTTCTTCCAGTACTTTTCCAGTACTGCTGTTGTTGCAGAAGTAGACGGTTTTATCCAAAGACTGGAACATTAGGTCTTCATCCCTGACTTGCTGTGTTTAAGCATTTGCAAATAAGATGAGAAAGATCCATGATTTTGGTATGGGGTAAGCTTATGAAAAGAAAATGTAAGCATTTTAGAGACGTGTTAATTGACTGCATTTTGTGGGAAAACCACATGAATTGTGTTAATGGTATGGTCACAACAGACGGATGTTCTGCTAAATGTGTTTAGAGTTTTGAAAATGTGACTACAGATTGGACAAAAGTATGTTAGCAATTGAAAAAAAAAACTGTAAATGAGTCATATGAGCGATGTTAAATAATGTTAGGACCCAGGGCACTGAAAGTGTTACTTATCACCACATGACCAGGGGAAAATGGCGATGGACTATCCTTTATGTTGCTAGAAATGAAAAAGGTTAATTGTCTTGCTAACACACGACTTGCTTCCGGTTGGGATGGAGCCAGCAACCTTCCGATTAGCTATTACAGTTTTTTTCAATTGCTAACAAGCATTTAGCAATACTTAAAGTACTTTTTCTAAACTCTTAACACAGCAACACACAAACATCACACAGTTAGCCAAATAGTTAATTTTCTGCCCAAAACCATATTTTGTTATATAAACACAAACTCCACATTTCAAAACGCTAAAAACCTTTTTCAACACATACTAACTCTATCAAAACACAGCAAAACTGATTCAAAATCGAGTCGTTCTGTCAAAACATAGCACTAGTTTTCTATTCAACATGAACATATAGTCAATCAAAGCGCAATGACTGTCAAAATACTAACAGTTGATGGCATTATGAAAACTGCATTACTTGTCATGTTTCGGTTCAAACTGGAGAAAATATGAAATCCATTGTTTTTATAATTCAGTTTCCTTTTACTACAGTAATAGTATAAGGCATGCAAGCCATTCTACATTTTTGGTTGAGTGTTGAATGTGTGCATTCTTGGCAACAGAAGTGAGTCATTATTTTATAGAACGTGCAGTAGAAAAAGAGAAGAAGGAAGTAACAGAATTGCTCAGGGCAGCTACTGGTCAGATGTGTCCCCTATGCAGAACTTCAGTGTCCCCCTTGGTTGAAATCTCTTTCTGGGGTTGGGTGTGTGGTGTTGATGGTGCCCATAGATGGTGGGATGGTGTCCCCTTGGTAGTTAGTGCCCTACACAGACCACATATTCTGCATATATGGAACAATGGTAGTGGAATCGTTGTAGTAAAAGATTTACATGAAGCTTTTACTGAAATGAAAACATGAAATTGCTGCCATTGATCAACAACAAATCCAACATACATGGCCTTTGGTTACTGTTGAAGCTTTTTTCCACCACAGAATAAAAAAAGTATAAAAGGTAATTGTGACTTTTTATCTCACAATTCTGACTTTTTCCCCTCAGAATTGTGATATATAAACAATAGGAATTGAGTTTAAAAAGTCAGAATTGTGAGATAAAAAGACATAATTACCTTTTTTATTTTCTATTCATGGCAGAAATAAGCTTTCATAGGTTCCACGTGTAAGTGAAAAAAACAGAGATGCACAGTCCAGCATTCTTCCTCCTCTCCCATACCTCTTCTTCTCCCTTGTCCTGATCCAACTTCTCCTTTCCTCCTTCATCTATTCCTCTCCCTTACCCAGATATTATTTTCTCTCTGCTCCTCTGTGTTGTTCTTCATCCACACTGAACGAATCCGATTCAAAGAGTCCTATTTTACTGTGTATGTCCATGTAATGGAAAGAAGTTCAACCCCTGACTATACTTCCAACTGAGACTGGAATCTGCTCAATATTTCAGTGATCTGCTAATTAAAAATGCTTATCAATTGTTTCAGTATTTGTTTTATATATTTTTTTCAATACTTTTGAGCTGCTGTTGTTGCAGAATTAGAGGTTTTATCCTATATTTTAAGATTGGAACATTGGGTCTTCATTTCTGACTTGCTGTGTTTAAGCATTTGCAAATAAGATGAGAAAGATCCATGATTTTGGTATGAGGTAAGCTTATATGAAAAGAAAATTTAAGCATTTAAAAAATGTGTTAATTGATTGCATTTTGTGTGAAAACGACATGAATTGTGTTAATGGTATGGCCACAACAGATGGATGTTCTGCTAAATGTGTTTAGAGTTTTGAAAATGTGACTACAGAATGGACAAATGTATGTTAGCAATTGAAAAAAACTGTAAGCAATACATCCCAATTGCAAGTAACAATTTTTCCTTTCTCTCTCAGTGTACTCAGTCAAACCCTGTGGCCCAATGGTGCTATTCAATACAGTGATGATGTCATAAAGCAGTACCTGAATATATAGCAGCCCCACCCAATGTTCTCCAATATCAAGGTCACACACATGTATATACAGACAAAAAGAAAGAGAGAGCAAAATATGCTGTTGGGAAAAACCTTGACACCATAAGAGACCAATATGCACAATATTCAACAAAAGTTTAAGTTAAATCAGTTGAATTCAAAGGGCTCTAAAAATGAGTAAGAGGATCCAGCCTCAAACTAACTTATAGGATACAGAAACACTAGTAGTTAGACATATGGAAAATCATTTGTACAGGTTCCGACAGATATCTATCAACATCCAAACATATAGTATTCTGTTCTTTACATGAATGTGGTTAATTAAAGACATTATCTTTGACACACAAGTTGCCATTTGTAAACAACTATCGTAAAAGTCACAACTGAGTCACACTGTTAGATGAACGAGTGATGAACGAAGTCTTTTGCCTTCAAGGCTGAGATTTGTAAGGACTTCACTGTAACAGAACAGGAACAGGAACAATACAACCCCTACCTCAATGACTACGGACCACACCTAGGAGAAAAAGCAGCTTTAAATGTCTGTGCCTACAATGCAACTGAATACAATTAATTGTACTTAATTGTATAATAGTGAAATAGTGTAATAGATCAAGTGAATTTGATCATTTTTAGTTGTATTTCTCACCTCCAGGAGTAATAATAGAAAAGAAGCCCAAACAATCTAAAGATCAACTTCCTCATGGCTTTACCATTTTAGGGGCCCTAAGCAAAGTCAGAAACTGAAGCCCCCCACGTCCCAACATTGCTGAACATTTGCACAACAGTAATATTGAATAAAATTAAATGAGACATTTAAAAACTGGATTTATTTTACTTTGAAAAGTTTTTGTCTGCAGTTTAGCCCTTGTTCCTCTTCAGCTATAAGATTTAAACCTTCATGGATTTTTGGATTTATCAAAAGTCTTTGTTTTTGTTTATTTTCTTTATATTATATAAAATTATACAGAATTGTTTTAGCTAGACTATTACAATCAACCCTCTTGAGCAATAGTCTTATTTTTCAAATCATTTCAGTCAGTCTTCTAGTTCATGCCAGGTTTGCATATTTGTGCGATGCGTTTTGCTTTTTTTCATGCTATTTTAAGTGAATATGGATCAACGAGCAAAATCCACCACTCCACTACTAAGTGAAAATATGCTTCCTCTTTCAAAGACCTTACAACAGAAGCAAAACCAATTACTCTATATTTTCTCCTAGTTTTTCTTTCTTTCTTTCTTTTCTTTTTATATAATAGCAGTTTACAGTGAGCCGACTATAGGAATTTTGGCACAATTTTATTGAGACACATTATAATCACCGCTGCCGGCAAACATGTAGGCTACTACTTCCCTTCTATAAAGTAGATGAAAAACAGTATGTGATAAAGAAGTATGTCCAAATTCACAGTACTCATAAAAGAGTAGGCTAAAAAGTATCCGGAATGACTACTTCCAGCGACATTCTGAAGTGTGCATTCAAAGGAGACTTTGCTATCCCATGAGGCCACGGGAGAGGATTTGTGAATGTCAGTGAAGCGACGTAACTGATGCTGTATGACGCTGACATGATAATAACAGTATGGCAAATGTAGTGCGTCCGGATTACATTCATACTACACACACTCATACTATATAAAACATGCTTTTTTAGCGGTCATGAAGTAGTAAGTATTCAAAATAAGTACCATGTCAATGCCATTTCGGATGTAGCCATAGTGACAGGTGCGGGAGCAGCTTGTTCAGTGGGCAACCTGGCTGGATCTTCCTCATCATTAGATGTTTTGTTTTGATTTTTCAGCAAAACAAGTTGTAAGCTTTGGCAGTTTTGTATTACTTCTCTTTTGTTTGTTTTTTTTTGGGGGGGGGTTCTGAGCTCTGGTTCGATATGTGGGCCTAATGGTTGTTTCTGTTTACTTATCCGGACTGCCAGGTAATAAATTAGGTCAAAAATGTGTCGTCAATCTAGTTAACTGCTTTTGGCCACAAGGGGGGCCCCCAAGCCTGCTAGGCCCCACACATTTGCATGGTGGTTAACAACGCTACTGTAGCTCAGCCTGATTCTCAACATCCCCCCATAAGTTTGTTCTCCATCATTGCATTCTCACGGATGAGATATGGAGATAGCATAGTTCAAAGATTAGTCAACATTGAATTATATATCATCAATAAATTCTTGGTTAGACTCTTTCAAAATGCAACTGAAAATTGAATGTTTGACATCCTATTAGTTGAAATTACATAATTGCAGCAGTTCTATCATACCTAAATTAAACTCAGTACAAAGGGAAAAATATGTTCTCCTTTGAATCCCCATGTGCAAGAATGTGAATATGGCAAGCCACCAGCACATAAATGCCAGAATGTAACTTTATGCACATTTAAATGTGATCCATTTCCATTTATACCTTACCAATTAACGCATTGGTGCCTATTTTCGAGTACACAACTGTGTTTCATACCATTAGGACACTGGAGAACTTTGGTGAATTGAGACATATCTGTCATAACAAGAATGACCTGAGGGTTCCTGCAAAGTTTTGGCACAGTACCACCTAAAGCCGAGTTCAGACTGCACGATTTTCAAAGTAGTCGGGTCACTGTTCTTTTCACACTGCATGACTATCTTGGCCAGCATTCAGTCGCTGCTGTGTTCAAATTGCACGATGGATCGGCGACAGAGGGTTTCAAACTGCATGACTTTACAATAGGAAGAATCGCCGACAACTACGAAAACTACGTTTCACAACCAAACACACGCGAGACGTGACAAGGAAACAACGCAATATCACGCGTTCAAGACCGGAGTTCTCACGTGAGACTGGTCCTGCGTTTCAATCAGCTCCCTAGCTCCCTAGGTCGTGAATCAGTATAATGAAAGTGAATGCGGCTGATACCCTGATCAGTGCCCTGACTGCTGAACTAGGGAGCTGATTGAGACACACGGTGGGATTATTATTAAAAATAGTAGTCCGCAAGAAGCTTGAAATATGAATTGCCTGTGCGCTGATTTGCAGCGAAAACAACATAAATAAAAGAAGAATATGGAGGAGGATATGGTTGGGGAGACTGTGGATTGTGTGTTCTGCAACGAGAGTTGGAACTAAATACATAACTTTTCAATGTGCTGCTGTTGCGGATGGTCAAGCAAATGTTTGTGCTTTGTTTTTGTTTTGTATAATTGTAATGTTTAACTGAAACGAAGCCATGCTTGCTGATATTGTGGTCTATAACTCCTCCCCGAACTCCCCGCTGCTCTGTATCTTGCTCTCTCATTGGCTGTCGGTCATCGCCGATGTAGTTTTCAGTCAGAACACTTTTCACACAGCAGGATTTTGAATCGCCGACAGGTCCAGATATTTAGCATGCCAAATATCTCACGGGCGTCGGCGACTCGTCGGCGATTCTCTCAGATCGCGTCTTTGCTCATTCACACTGCGTGATTGTCACTCGCGTGAACGAGCACCGATTTGCCTGTGATTTCGGGCATTTGTCGGCGATTTCTCAAAACCTGTCGGCGAGCCAAAATCGGGGCTAAAATCGTGCAGTCTGAACTCGGCTTAATAGTCAAGAGATGTGGAAAAACAACTATTTTTGCTTATAACAGTTTGGCCAAAAATCACAAGACTGGCCTCTTTAAATTCTGTGCAACATATAACTGATTTTTCCATGTCAGCCATGTTGAATTTTGTCATTTTAGGAATGCATTGTCATATCGTTATGAAACTTGGTACATGTATTTGCCACCATGCCCTGAAGGAGCTTGAGAAGTTTGGTGGCCAGCGCCACCTAGTGGTCAATAAAATGAAATATACAGTATATAACTATATTGTCAAATACTTTGATGTCATAATAAAACCAAATGTCAAAAATTAGATTTTACACGCTGAAAAAACATGTTTTTATGTGCACATTACAGTTTTTTCTCAACTGATTTGACACATTTCTCCAAACTCAGGTCATTGTTCTCAAACCAGTTAACTCAGTGATCTGAACACTTTGTAAGTGTTCTAAACAGGTTGTCCATTTTCCTACATTTCATGCAAATCCCAAATCACATGCATCATTTTCTCAAAATAATTGCACATAAAATTCTCAAATGTTTCACAGTAGTTCATACAGCCAACCAAAACTTTAATATATCAGCCAAAAATAACTGCAGCTGTTTTTATTGGTTTTTACAAAAATCACAACAATTTGTGCACCATTTTTCCAAACACAACAACAAAAAAAAAACTCTTTTTCTTAGTTTTTTACAATTGCTAACAAGCCTTTACCATTACATACCAAGTACGTTTTCTAAACTGTTGACACAGCAACACACCTACACCACACAATTAGCCAAATTGTTAATTTTCTGCCCAAAATCACATTTTGTTAAATAAATACAAACTCTACATTTCAAAATGCTAAAAACCTTTTTCTGCATATACTAACTGATTCAAAATTGAGTCGTTCTGTCAAAACACTAGCACTAGCTTTCTATCCAACATGAACACGTGCTTACTCAAAGAACAATGACTGTTAAAATACTAACAGTTGATGGCATTACAAGAACTGCATCACTTGTCATGTTTCAGTTCTACCTGCAAAAAAAAAAAAATGAAATCCATTGTTTTTATAATTGAGTTTCCTTTTACTGCAGTAAAAAGTAGAACGCTTACATGTAAGCCATTCTACATTTTTGGTTGAGTGTTGAATGTATGCATTCTTGGCAACATAGCAACTGTCTAAAAGTGAATGAGTCATTACATTATAGAATGTACAGTTGAAAAAAAAGAAGAAGAAAGTAACAGAATTGCTCAGGGCAGTTACTGGTCAAATGGGTCCCCTATGCAGAACTTCAGTTGCCCCCTTGGTTGAAAACTCTTTCTGGGGGTAGGTGTGTGGTGTTGATGGTGCCCCATAGAGGGTGGGATGGTGTACCCTTGGTAGTTACAGTTTTTTTCAATTGCTAACATACGTTTGTCCATTCTGTAGTCACATTTTCAAAACTCTAAACACATTTAGCAGAACATCTGACTGTTGTGGCCATACCATTAACACAGTTCATGTCGTTTTCACACAAAATGCAATCAATTAACACATTTCTTAAATGCTTAAATTTTCTTTTCATATAAGCTTACCTCATATCAAAATCATGGATCTTTCTCATCTTATTTGCAAATGCTTAAACACAGCAAGTCAGAAATGAAGACCCAATGTTCCAATCTTAAAATATAGGATAAAACCTCTAATTCTGCAACAACAGCAGCTCAAAAGTATTGAAAAAAAAATACATAAAACAAATACTGAAACAATTGATAAGCATTTTTAATTAGCAGATCACTGAAATATTGAGAAATAGCAGATTCCAGTCTCAGTTGGAAGCATAGTCAGGGGTTGAAGATCTTTCCATTACATGGACATACACAGTAAAATAGGACTCTTTGAATCGGATTTGTTCAGTGTGGATGAAGAACAACACAGAGGAGCAGAGAGAAAATAATATCTGGGTAAGGGAGAAGAATAGATGAAGGAGGAAAGGAGAAGTTGGATCAGGACAAGGGAGAAGAAGAGGTATGGGAGAGGAAGGAAGAATGCTGGACTGTGCATCTCTGTTTTTTTCACTTACACGTGGAACCTATGAAAGCTTATTTCTGCCATGAATAGAAAATAAAAAAGGTAATTATGTCTTTTTATCTCACAATTCTGACTTTTTACAGTTTTTTTCGATTGCTAAACGAACAGTGGGCACAACTGGAGTCACATGTGCAAAACTCTAACTACAGTCTGCACAGCAGCAGTTCATGTGGACCAAACTCTAGTTCGTTTTTCATTGCTTGAACACAGTTTTCAAAACTCTACACACTTATCCCATGACTTTAACCACAACCTGCACAACACTGTGGATTTACAGCACTTTGTTCAAATGCTAACACTCTGCTGTCAAAACTGTGAACCACACATTCAAAACACAATAGATTTCAGCCTTGTGCCTTTCAAACACTGCTGATTGCAATTTTGCAGGATTAGTCCCTCAATTATTTGTTTGAATTACAGTATGTACTTTTAGTTTCTACCTTTTTTTCTCATTACTGTAATTCCGTAAATTACTACAGACTGATTGAACCAAACTGCTAATTTTCATTCACCTTAAAGAATTGTTATGTTCTAAAAATTTAAATAAATCATGTGAAAGAATGTCAACTCTTTTCTTTGAAGAAAATATTACTTTGTATGAAGTCACTGAAATTGTTCAAACTGTAAAGATGAAAAGATTGTATTTTCTGTGTTGGAGTTTGATGCTAGTGTTTTTACTCTCAGTGTGTTCTGAGTGACAGTGTGTGTTATCACAGTGAGGGTTGTGCACAGTGTTTGGCTGCACTGAGCCTGTTTTGAGTCATGTGTTAACTGTTTAGCTCAGGTGACTGTTGGTAGTGCAGACTGTAGTTAGAGTTTTGGGTAACACTTTAGAATAACTCACGCTATGAAGCATTAGTTAAGCATTAGTAAATAGTTAATTCATCATTTATAAAACATTAATAGACATTAGTAAGCCATTTATAAATACAGCTATAAATGCTTTGTTCTGATTTATAAGCATATCTATAACGAGTTTAATAATTGTATTTTCATACTTTATTAATAATCAATTTATCATTTCTAAATTATGTATTACATTATTCACAAACCAGTAATTTAGGAGTTGTCAGTGGTTCATAAGATCATTTAGGAAGTGTAAGTAAATGATTAATAAAATATTTAAATGTACATTTATGCATCTTATTATTTAGACATATAGTATTAGTTACTCAGTGTGTTAATAAATGCTTTATTAACATATTCCTAGTGTCAAAACTACCTCGGTACTAACTTTAAAACATCAGAGAACAGCAGTGCAGAAGATCACTGAACCTTTAAATCTCATTTATAAAAGCTTTACAAAGCATAAATAGTCCTCACTTTAGATGAGCTCACAAAAATAGTTAACTGACTACTTCTAAATGTTTTATAACTACCTGAATTAATCATGAATTGCAGTAGGAATATGTGTTAATAAAACATTTACTAACACACTAAGTAACTATTACTATGTGTCTAAATAATAAGATGTATAAATGAATGTTTAAATAGTTTATTAATCATTTACTTACACTTACTAAATGAACTACTGACAACTCCTAAATAACTGGTTTGTAAATAATGTAATACTTAATTTAAAAATGATAAATTGATTATTAATAAAGTATGAAAATACAATTATTATACACATTATAGATATGCTTATAAATCAAGAATAAAGCAATTATAGCTGTATTTATAAACTACTTACTAATGTCTATTAATGCTTTATAAGTGATGAAATAACTATTAACTAATACTTAACTAATGCTTCATAGTGTGCAGTTATTATAAAGTGTTACCGAGTTTTGCACATGTAGCTCCAGTTGTGCTCACTGTCGTTTAGCAATCGAAAAAAACTGTAAACTCAATTCCTATAGTTTACATATCACAATTCAGAGAGGAAAAAGTCAGAATTGTAAGATGTATATTCACAATTGCAAAATAAAAAAAAATAAAAAAAATAGAATTGTGAAATAAAAAGTCACAATTACCTTTTATACTTTTTTATTCTGTGGTGGAAATAAAGCTTCAACAGTAACCAAAGGCCATGTATGTTGGATTTGTTGTTGATCAATGGCAGCAATTTCATGTTTTCATTTCAGTAAAAGCTTCATGTAAAGCTTTTACTACAATGATTCCACTACCACTGTTCCATATATGCAGAATATGTGGTCTGTGTAGGGCACTAACTACCAAGGGGACACCATCCCAACCTCTATGAGGGCAACATCAACACCACACACCCAACCCCAGAAAGAGATTTCAACCAAGGGGGGCACTGAAGTCCTGCATAGGGGACTTATCTGACCAGTAGCTGACCTGAGCAATTCTGTTACTTTCTTCTTCTTTTTTTCTACTGCACATTCTATAAAATAATGATTCACTTCTGTTGCCAAGAATGCACACATTCAACACTCAACCAAAAATATAGAATGGCTTACATGCATTATACTATTACTGCAGTAAAAGGAAACTGAATTATGAAAACAATGGATTTCATATTTTCTCCAGTTAGAACCGAAACATGACAAGTAATGCAGTTTTCATAATGCCATCAACTGTTAGTATTTTGACAGTCATTGCGCTTTGATTGACTATATGTTCATGTTGAATAGAAAACTAGTGCTATGTTTTGACAGAACGACTTGATTTTGAATCAGGTTTGCTGTGTTTTGATAGAGTTAGTATATGTTGAAAAAGGTTTTTAGCATTTTGAAATGTGGAATTTGTGTTTATATAACAAAATATGGTTTTGGGCAGAAAATTAACTATTTGGCTAATTGTGTGATGTTTGTGTGTTGCTGTGTTAAGAGTTTAGAAAAAGTACTTTAAGTATTGCTAAACGCTTGTTAGCAATTGAAAAAAACTGTAGTGCCCTACGCAGACCATGACCTTTGGTTATTATGGAATCATATGTTTAAGCATTTGCAAATAAGTTGAGAAAGATCCTTGATTTTGGTATGGGGTAAGCTTGTATGAAAAGAAAATTTAAGCCTTTTAGAAACATGTTAATTGACTGCATTTTGTGTGAAAACGACATGAATTGTGTTACAGTTTTTTTTAATTGCTAACATACATTTGTCCGATCTGTAGTCACATTTTCAAAACTCTAAACATATTTAGCACACACAAAATGCAGTCAATTAACATGTTTCTAAAATGTTTAAATTTTCTTTTCATATAAGCTACCCCATACCAAAATCATGGATCTTTCTCATCTTATTTGCAAACGCTTAAACACAGCAAGTCAGAAATGAAGACCTAATGTTCAAATCTTTCAATATAGTTTGATTTGCTCAGTGTGGATGAAGAACAACACAGAGGAGCAGAGAGAGAAAAAAATGTCTGGGTGAGGGAGAGGAACAGATAAAGGAAGGAGAGGAGAAGTTGGATCAGGACAAGGGAGAAGAATAGGTATGGGAGAGGAGGAAGAATGTGTGCTGGATTGTGCATCTCTATGATTTTCCCCCTTACACATGATGAACCTATGAAAGCTTATTTCTGCCATGAATAGAAAATAAGTGAAGTTCCTAAACGTAATTTAGGGAGGAGCGAGCCCATCTAATCTTCCAATCAACAGCCAGAGTATATAAGCAGCTGCTTACCTCTCTTCAGTCTCAGCTGTTTCAGCATCCCTCCACCTCCCCAAACTCCACCTTCATTTCAGGTACCTTGCCCTATATAATCATATCCTATATTTATTCACTGGGGGGGTGTATCAGAGCTCGAGTTGAAGATGCTTCATCGAGCCCCTCCTCAGTGGACAGCAAGCCAAATTAGCTAACCTAATACCCTAAAGATTATATGGGCAAACGAACTCGTTAAAAAACGGTAATTGTGACTTTTTATCGCACAATTCTGACTTTTTTCTCTCAATTCCTAGTTTATATCTCACAATTCTGAGGGAAAAAAAGTCAGAATTGTGATGTGTAAACTCACAATTGCAAAATAATTTTTTTTTTTGATAAAAAGTCACTGTAACACAGTTCGTAGATACGGGTAGAAGAAGGCAGGAACCGGCGAACTTTAATTCAAAATAAACAAATACAAAACGAAAGTAATGCCGGAAGACCCTCGCGGACGTCTGCCGGCTACACAAACATAATAAAACATAAAATAAAGTCCAGGCCTGGTCCTCTCTCGTCCTTCACTGTCGTCGCTCCTCCTTTTATGCTTCCGGAGCTCCTCCATGAGAGACTCAAGGCCGGTGCGCCTCGCAGGTGGAGCTCATTATCTCTCGCGTCACCCGCATCGCGCCGTTCCCTCGCGGTTCTAGTCCACCCTGCTCGCCACAGTCACAATTACCTTTTATGCCTTTTTATTCTGTGGAGGAATAAAAGCTTCCATAATAACCAAAGACCATGTATGTTGGATTTGTTGTTGATCAATGGCAGCAATTTCATGTTTTCATTTTAGTAAAAGCTTCATACTACAACGATTTTACTACAATGAGTCCTCTACCACTGTTTGGTATTTACAAAATATGTGGTCTGCATAGGGCAGCTACCAAGGGGACACCATCCCACCCTCTATGGGGGCAACATCAACACCACACACCCAACCAACCCCAGAAAGAGATTTCAACCAAGGCGCCAACTGAAGTCCTGCATAGGGGACTCATCTGACCAGTAGCTGCCCTGAGCAATTCTGTTACTTTCTTCTTCTTCTTCTCTTTTTCTACTCTACATTCTATAAAATAATGATTCACTTCTGTTGACAAGAATACTCACATTCAACACTCAACCAAAAATGCTGAATGGCTTATATGCATTATACTTTTACTGCAATAAAAGGAAACTTTTTTAAAAACTTAAATTTTAAAAACTATGGATTTCATATTTTCTGCAGGTAGAACCGAAACATGACAAGTAATGCAGTTTTCGTAATGCCATCAGCTGTTAGTATTTTGACAGTCATTGCACTTTGATTGACTACATGTTCATGTTGGATAGAAAACTAGTGCTATGTTTTGACAGAACGACTCAATTTTAAATCAGGTAGCAAACCTAATTTATGTGTTTTGATAGAGTTAGTATGTGTTGAAAAAGGTTTGTGTTTGAAGTTTGTGTTTATTTAACAAAATATGGTTTTGGGCAGAAAATTGACTATTTGGCTAATTGTGTGATGTATGTGTGTTGCTGTGTTAAGAGTTTAGAAAAAGTACTTTTTGTATTGGTAAACGCTAGCAATTGAAAAAAAAAACTGGGTAACACTTTACTTGAAGGGGTGTGCATAAGACTGACATGACACCTTCATAATCTTGACATGACACATGTCATGAATATGAAGGAGGTTTTATGAATGTTTATGACAACTGTCATTAAGTGTCATTCGCTCAATTATGTCATTTTTAATGCAAAGATGACATTGTTTGAGATGTCCGAGTTATGACAACTTGACATAAACCAATACATCATAACCTGTCAGTTGTCTTTGTCATGACAACTTGACATTATTTAGCTTTATGGATTAACATTACATTAAACTGTCATGTGGTTGGTTTTGACATTGGCTGTCATGAGGCCATTATAATAGTGTCATAAATATGTATCTTGAGCTCAAGTACAGTGGTACAAATTGAACTTGTCATTAAAATGTCATTAAGTGACAATACTCTGACAAATACTTTTATAACAGCGTCATGACTATTTTTCATTTCATGTTTTTTTTTTTTTTTTTTTTTTTTTTTTACGTTTCCTCCACCAGAAGGTCAGATAATAGACAATTTCAAATTTCATAAAAAAGATGACACTGTTATAAAATAATGGTAACACTTTATTTTAGGGTCTTTTAACTAGTTGCTTATTACTATTAGCATTCATATGGCTAAAATATTGGTTATGTACTTATAAAGCACATATTAATGCCTTATTCTGCATGATCTTATTCTACATTATTAATCCTACCCAATACCTAAACCTAACAATTAACTATAATAAGCAGTAAATTAAGAGTTTATTGAGGGAAAAGTTATAGTTATATATGTATATGTATATATCTTTTATATATGTGTTCCCTATACTGAAGTGTTACCAAAATAATGTAATGTAATGTTAACCCATAAAGCTAAGCAGTTTTTTAAGTTTGATAATTAATCTGCTATGTCATGTTTATGACAGGTTATGATGTTTTGCTAATGTCAAGTTGTCATGACAAAGACACTGACAGGTTATGATGTGTTGGTTTATGTCAAGTTGTCATAACTCGGACATCTCAAACAATGTCATCTTTGCATTAAAAATGACATAATTAAGCGAATGACACTTAATGACAGTTGTCATAAACATTCATAAAACCTCCTTCATATTCATGACATGTGTCATGTCAAGATTATGTCATGTCAGTCTTATGCACACCCCTTCAAGTAAAGTGTTACCAAAAACTGTAATGGTATGGTCACAACAGACGGATGTTCTGCAAAATGTGTTTAGAGTTTTTAAAATGTGACTACAGATTGGACAAAAGTATGTTAGCAATTGAAAAAAACTAAATTATAATCCAGAAAGAAGTAAATAATGAATGCAGTGTCAGTACAGTAGATGGCAGTATGCACATATTCAGCTTATTTGCAACGGCCATTAAAACCCAGCGAAGAAGCAGCAGCACCAGCAGTAGAGGCTTTTATTTTATCTCAAAGGCAAAGAGGGACTTTGCTTATAGATCGTGCGCACACGTGTTTCTGTGAGTCCATGCGGAAACGTGCATCGGAGCATCATGGAGGAGCACGATCAGCGCCCGTGTAAAAAGGGCAGCAACAGAATGGACACCAAGAATGACGAGGATTTTGACGATGAAAACTGCGATCATACCGAGGATGACAATAATGAAGAAGAGTTTACACTGGATGATGTATTGCGTTTGGGCGGGACAAAGGTGAGCTTTTAGAGTGTCTCCTACACACGTGTCAATCCTCTATTAAAGATTAAAACATGACCACACTGAAGGGACAACTGCGAACATTTCTAGTTTTCTAATATAAATTCATCAAGTAGCAAGTGACGTTGCAGCCAGCTCATAGTTTTTTTTTTCCTTATTTAATAAAAGTCCTTACAGAATGTTTTTTATATGACAGATCTATATGACAAAAGTAAAAAAAAACAAAAAACAAAAAAAAACAAAAACAAATATCTATCCAAGAAACTATAAACGGGTTAATCTTCAAAGAAGACAAGAAGTGACATTTCAGGGCATTCCTGTCACACATATTTTAACGTTATGAAACATGAATGATGTACAAGATTGGAGAGAGAGAAAGGGATAGAAATAAACTAAACTCAGGTCTCATATCGTTAGCCTCATAGCATAATTGCCTAAGTATCATTTGAAAATGAATGACTTAGGCAATTATGCTATGAGGCTAACGATATATCAACGTGTCTTCACATGAACATGTTTTATATATTTCTTATATTTGTGTATTAATTTTGTCAGCGAACAGAGAAACGTTTAGAAAGTTGTAGCTATTAATAGTAAGTATAAAATTGTAGTTGATAACTGTTTTTATTTACTTTTTTTTACCCTTAATAAATTGTTTCGAAAAGCAACCCAAAATAAAGGTGAATAAAAGTGAGTTTTTGTACGTGAAGCCCCACAAGATCCATAAATAATATATCAATGTGGCATTTGTCACGTTTTTGCTCATGACTTCATGAAACATGCTCCGATTATGGATATTTGCACATCATTATTTAAAGCAGATTCTCATGATTAAAACGAGTTCAATATAATCAACATAATCCAATAAGAGATATTCCTCACGGTAGGGCTGGGCGATATATCGCATGCGATTCTCACGCGCATTTCGTCAGTAAAGCCGGTTCCCTGATTACCGCTAAATCGCCATCACCTGCTTTCAAACGGAGCGCCATTTAACAGACAGAGCCGTAGTTCACTGATAAGCCACGCAATATCACGTTCATATCGCAGATGAATCGCCTTCGATAATGAACGCGATATTTGCGTGGCTTATCAGTGAACTACGGCTCTGTCTGTTAAATGGCGCTTCGTTTGAAAGCAGGTGATGGCGATTTAGCGGTAATCAGGGAACCGGCTTTACTGACGAAATGCGCGTGAGAATCGCATGCGATATATCGCCCAGCCCTACCTCACGGTATTACTACATATAAAACCCCACAGGTGCATATTTGCTAACTACAACTATAATGTAGCTTTCACATGGCATTTATAACTTAATGAAACATGCATAGATCGTAGAAAATGGCACATCATTACTTACGGCATGGAGTTCACAAGAGCTTCACAGGTTGCCACTGGAGTCCTCTTCCACTCCTCCATGACGACATCATGGAGCTGGTGGATGTTAGAGACCTTGTGCTCCTCCACCTTCTGTTTGAGGATGCCCCACAGATGCTCAATAGGGTTTAGGTCTGGAGACATGATTGGCCAGTCCATCACCTTTACCCTCAGCTTCTTTAGCAAGGCAGTGGTCGTCTTGGAGGTGTGTTTGGCGTCGTTATCATGTTGAAATACTGCCCTGCGGCCCAGTCTCTGAAGGGAGGGGATCATGTTCTGCTCATTCATGGTTCCCTCAATAAACTGTAGCTCCCCAGTGCCAGCAGTCTCATGCAGCCCCAGACCATGACACTTCCACCACCATGTAGACTGTAGGCAAGACACGCTTTTGTCTTTGTACCTCTCACCTGGTTGCCGCCACACACGCTTGATGCCATCTGAACCAAATAAGTTTATCTTGGTCTCATCAGACCACAGGACATTGTTCCAGTAAACCATGTCCTTAGTCTGCTTGTCTTCAGCAATGGGGCTTTCTTGTGCATCATCTTCAGAAGAGGCTTCCTTCTGGGATGACAGCCATGTAGACAGGCTGCACTGACAGGCTGACCCCCCACCCCTTCAACCTCTGCAGCAATGCTGGCAGCACTCATACATCTATTTCCCAAAACACCACCTCTGGATATGATGCTGAGCATGTGCACTCAACTTCTGAGTGGAACCTGTGCTGTTAAACCGCTGTATGGTGTTGGCCACCGTGCTGCAGCTCAGTTTCAGGATCTTGGCAATCTTCTTATATCCTACGCCATCTTCAGGTAGAACAACAATTCTTTTTTTTCAGATCCTCAGAGAGTTCTTTGCCATGAGGTGCCATGTTGAACTTCCAGTGACCAGTATGAGAGAGTGAGAGTGATAACACCAAATTTAACATACCTGCTCCCTATTCACACCTGAAGACCTTGTAACACTAATGAGTCACATGACACCTGGGAGAGAAAATGGCTAACTGGGCCTAATTTGGACATTTTCACTTAGGGGTGTACTCACTTTTGTGGCCAGCGGTTTAGACATTAATGGCTGTATGTTGAGTTATTTTGAGGGGACAGAAAATTTGCACTGTTATACAAGCTGTACACTCACTACATCACATTGAAGAAATTACACTTTGCTACAGTGCTGTCACATGAAAAGATATAATAAAATATTTACAAAAATGTGAGGGGTGTACTCACTTCTTTGAGATACTGTAACCGACTGTGTTCTAATTTTGTGTGTATGTGTCCATTCAAGTGCAAGTAGACGCGAAAGAGAAATCAATTTGGGGTTTGCGCACTATCTGAAACGCCTTTCTCTGTGTGTGCAACTGTGCGCAGATAACTGTGCGCGAGTACAGAATTAAGTTCTCTTTTGCCTCTTCTTGCACTGGATTGGTTTAAAATCTATTGAATGTGTAAACAAGACATAACACGTGCAAATTATAAACCAACTATCCACAAATAATCAATAATGTGGTGTTCTTTTTAATGTGTGTCTGGTAAATTTTGTTTTTGTATCATTACAGGCAGATTATGTCATGCTGGCTGGCATCGGCGACTCTACTGAGCTCATCAATGGAGGAAAGAAAAATGCAATTGATGATCTGGAGAAGGGAGAGCTGGAAGATTTCATAACAAAGCTGGGCATCCGTGCTTATGCAGATCAACAAATCATTCAAGATGGACAGGATGAAACATCCTCGGAGCCAACCAAAAAAGAGGGGAAGAAGGCAAAAACCTCAAAAATGAAAGAGGATTCAAAGCCTGATGTGAAACATACTGATAAACCCTCAACAGAGAATTTGAAAACCCCTGTAAAATCCACAGAACTTGGCCATACTACTGGAAAGAAGGCCAAACAAAAAAACACAAACTTGTTTGAGTTTTATCCACGGCAGACTCTTCTTATCAAACCTGGCGGTAAGTGGTTTGATTTGGAGTATGCCTCGGAGAGCACGTCTGTAGCTCAAAATGAGTCACTGGTTATTCAGTACAAAGCTTTGGCTCAGAAACTCTATGAGAACGAAACTGCCCTCTACAAAAGCAAGAAGAACTTCCAGAAAGGTGCCAACTCATCCTGGATGAAGAGTGTAGTGTCCACAGGAACTCTGACTGATAGGATGGCAGCTATGACTTTATTAATTCAGGATGCTCCAATTCACAGTCTCGAGCACATTGAGAGCCTTGTGTCCCTGGTGAAAAAGAAAGGAAGTCGCAGACAAGGGCTTATGGCTTTGGATACCCTTAAGGAGCTGTTGCTTAGTGACCTTCTCCCAAAAAACCGCAAGCTTCAGACTTTCTCCCAACATCCTTTTGAGCAGTTGGAGGAAAAATCCAGTGGCAACAGAGATGCCCGGGACCGCAGGCTCATCCTCTGGTACTTTGAGCACCAGCTGAAACTTCAGGTAACAGATTTTGTTGTCGCACTAGACCAACTGGCTCACGATACGGTTCAGACCACAAAAATGCGATCACTTCTCACTGCCTACGAGCTGCTGTGCAACCAGCCAGAGCAGGAGAAAATGCTTCTTGTGCAGATTGTCAACAAATTGGGGGATCCTGAATACAAAATTGCCTCCAAAGCCTCGCACCTGCTGGAAATGGTGCTTCACAAACACCCCAACATGAAGACAGTGGTGTGCTGTGAGGTTGAGCGCCTCATATTCAGATCTAACATCAGTGCAAAGGCTCAGTACTATGCAGCATGCTTCCTAAACCAAATAATTCTGAGCCATGAGGAAACAGACCTAGCTGCCAGACTCATCACCATCTACTTCACATTTTTCAATGCATGCATTAAGAAGAAGGATATCGAGTCTAAAATGCTCAGCGCGCTGCTAACAGGAGTGAACAGAGCGTATCCGTACGCAAAGATTGGGGATGAGAATGTGTGCAAGCAGCTGGACACGCTTTTTAAAGTGGTGCACGTCGTCAAATTTAACACTGCTGTTCAAGCCCTCATGCTGCTGTTTCAGGTCATGAGATCCCAGCAGACCGTTTCAGATCGCTATTATGTAGCACTCTACAGGTAAGCCAAAACTGATTATTTTTCTGATGAATATCAAAAGATTAATATCAACTGAATGACTTAGTAGGTGCACTTAATTAAACTTATTTTATGTATACCAACATTTCAGTAGTTTGTACCAATCACATTCAAATATTAGTAAAGAATCTTGATATTGAAGGTAAAAAAATGGCATTTGATCACTGCTCTCATGCAGCTGCATGTGATGAGTGCTCTTGAGAGAGTATGTGCACATACACACAAGCATTTTTTGAAAGCAGCAACCTGTCGATTAGTTAGTTGTGTGTATAGAACATATTGCATTCCAAACAGCATAAAATATGCCTTTTGTAAGGGAAAACACTCTTACAGGGGAATGTAAAGTCTCTAAATGGGGTTGGTATTGCAGAAAGACATTACTGATGTATAATGATTCTTATTTTAGTATTGACTTGGTATTGAAGTGTCAGTACTTTTGACATCACTACTTTGTGTTCCAAAGAAATACAGAACAAAAATACTTAGTTTTTTTCAGTTGCTAACATACTTTTTTCCAATCTGTAGTCACATTTTCAAAACTCTAAACACATTTAGAAGAACATCCGTCTGTTGTGACCATACCATTAACACAATTCATGTCGTTTTCACACAAAATGCAGTCAGTTAACACATTTCTTAAATGCTTAAATTTTCTTTTCATATAAGCTTACCCCATACCAAACCATGGATCTTTCTCATCTTATTTGCAAATGCTTAATCACAGCAAGTCAGAAATGACCCAATGTTCCAATCATTAAATATAGTATAAGTTGGATCAGGACAAGGGAGAAGAAGAGGTATGGGAGAGGAGGAAGAATGTGTGCTTGATTGTGCATCTGTTTTTTCACTTACATGTGGAACCTATGAAACAGGGGTCTCAAACTCAAATTGGCGGGGGGCCGTTTCTGTGATTGACACCTCAAAGGAGGGCCATATTAACAAGCGCAAGAAAATTTTCAGAAAATTTACTTTCCTTTGCATTATATCTCATTTACTTCAAATTTCATTAGGCCTACTAAAATATTTTATACCTATACTATAAATATTTTATTTACCATACTAAATGTAAACAGCAGTGTCTCTCATTGTTACAGAGTGTAATATAATTATATAATACTATTACTAATATAATACTACTAATATACTAATATAATACTACTAATATAATACTATTAATTGCAATAGTTTGGTGCAACTTCTCACATGCAACAAGGTGCATGGAATAAAAAAAAATAGTAATTTAGGAACAAAACCAGCAACACTTGTGGCGTGGAGGGGTCAGAAAAAAACAAAAAACTGGAGCTATATATCAACTTTATTTTGCCAAAAAATAAAAATCTCTCATTGTTACATACATTATTACTTTTTAACATTTAATGGAAGTATTTTCCCTTACTTTATGTTAGCTTAAATAACATTAAAATCTTGCACTGAACAACACTGTACTGAACAAATACAATCCCTGAATACATTTGTACACTCTTCTGTTTCTTGACAGACACCTGGCAGCGCTTCTGGTCACACAGCCACATTTGTCCAAGATGCCGTTTGAGCATCGGTAACGTTTAATGGTTGCATCGGACGCGTTTCGGTGGTTTGTGACTTAAAGTCGAGTGCTTTTACTGTAATTTAGGCAAGCGCGCTCATAATAGAAGCAACGCAGTTGAGAGCGCGGCTCATGGTTGCATAGCAACGACAGAAGCCACTGGAGCGAAAGCGCTTTGGAAAGGAGGTGAATGCGGCGCGGCCGCTTATGTGACGCGGTATGTGAATACCCCTTAAACCGGCGACTTTTTCTTTGCATATCAGACAGGTAGCAAATAGAGAAGAATAATAATAATAATTTAGCGGGCCAGATTGTTTTATTTTTGAGATCAGTTGCGGGCCAGGGGGAGGGGAGGGGGAGGGCGGGCCGTATATGGCCCGCGGGCTGGCAGTTTGAGACCACTGCCATGAATAGAAAATAAAAAAGGTAATTATGTCTTTTTATCTCTCAATTCTGACTTTTTAAACTCAATTCCTATAGTTTATATATCACAATTCTGAGGGGAAAAAAGTCAGAATTGTGAGATGTAAACTTACAATTGAAAAATAAAAGTAAAAAAAAAAAAAAAAAAAATAGAATTGTGAGATAAAGTCACAATTAACTTTTATACTTTTTTATTCTGTGGCGGAAAAAAAAAAAAGCTTCAACAGTAACCAAACGCCATGTATGTTGGATTTGTTGTTGATTAATGGTAGCAATTTCATGTTTTCATTTCGGTAAAAGCTTCATGTAAAGCTTTTACTACAATGATTCCACTACCACTGTTCCATATATGCAGAATATGTGGTCTGTGTAGGGCACTAACTACCAAGGGTACACCATCCCACCCTCTATGGGGGCAACATCAACACCACACACCCAACCCCAGAAAGAGATTTTAACCAAGGGGCCAACTGAAGTCCTGCATAGGGGACTCATTTGACCAGTAGCTGCCCTGAGCAATTCTGTTACTTTCTTCTTCCTTTTTCTACTGCACATTATATAAAATAATGACTCACTTCTGTTGCCAAGAATGCACACATTCAACACTCAACAAAAAATGTAGAATGGCTTGCATGCATTATACTATTACTGCAGTAAAAGGAAACTGAATTATAAAATCAATGGATTTCATATTTTCTGCAGGTAGAACTGAAACATGACAGTAATGCAGTTTTCATAATGTCATCAACTGTTAGTATTTTGACAGTCATTGCGCTTTGATTGACTATTTGTTCATGTTGGATAGAAAACTAGTGCTTTGTTTTGACAATGACTCGATTTTGAATCAGGTTTGCTTTGTTTTGATAGAGTTAGTATGTGTTGAAAAAGGTTTTTAGCATTTTGAAATGTAGAGTGTGTGTTTATATAACAAAATATGGTTTGGGGCAGAAAATTAACTATTTGGCTAATTGTGTGATGTATGTGTGTTGCTGTGTTAAGAGTTTAGAAAAAGTACTTTAAGTATTGCTAAACGCTTGTTAGCAATTGAAAAAAAACTGTAAATATGCAAATATGTCTTACAATATTTCAAAATTATTTAAAGATTATACTGCTTTGCAGAAGCAATGGGAAAGGAATATTTGGCCAAAAAACAAGCATTTTCTAATTTACTAACTTATCTAAATTACTGTGACTCATGTTAAAAGGATGGTGATTTGTAACTGACAAGCTTTAAAAAAGCAAACGAAAAAGTTCTTTATTCCAAGTATGAATTAATCTGATAACTTTATGCAAGAACATTTGCTTATTTACATAAGTGATATACCATATAAAAAAAAAACACCTGAATCTAATTGGTTCCCACATCTGTTTGTCATATATTAATTGACATTAGTGCGTAGACTAATTTCAGTACAAATGTATATAGTGACTAAACATGTATTGAATATTTTAAACTCGCGCTTACTCTGTTTTGCTGGTGAATGTGTGCCCAGCCTGTTTAATAAAGTAAAACAATATCAGATTCATTCATTCGTTTGCTATGGACACATGATCTTCAAAAAAAGTCTTAAATTCTTAAAATTGATTAAAAACTGAAGAAACCATGTTATTGGTAAAGTAACACAGAGAGCATTATGGTTCATGTCTCCATTTGTTTGTTCACAGGAAATTGCTGGACCCAGGATTATTGTCATCCTCAAGAAAGAGTATGTTTCTCAACCTCTTGTATAAGTCTCTGAAAGCTGATATAGTGCTCAGACGGGTGAAGGCATTTGTGAAAAGGTTACTTCAGGTCAGCTTTGAGCAGACCCCTGCCTTTATATGTGGTGCACTATTCCTTGTGTCAGAGGTGATGAAGGACAAGCCAGGACCTCAAGTTACTGCTAAAGGAAGAGGGGGTAAGTCTACACATACCCTCACAATCTACAGTGTAATGTTTAGTCTGAGGCTTTTCTTTTTATATGAGGAGATACCAACCTCTCATGTATTACCGGCTCCACCCACTGGAGAAAGTATGACAGTCAACTTGAGTACATGTGTGCCTTGTAGAACAATCACATTATAGCCTTGGTTTCATTCATTCCTTTTGATATTGTACTACAGTCAATCACTTTTTGTGTAAAGCATAATAATGAATGAGTTCATATACTACCCATCACAAAGTTTTCTGTAAACAACTGAAAACATGTTGAAGGTTAGCGGACAGGGTGACAAGTTGTTTAAGTGATATAAGCCGTTTCCTCACAAAAACAGTTTATTCAGTGTACCGAAGCCTCACCTTTACACTTGTCTGTGTACCGCTGTGTTAGTGCTTATTTTGCTAACTTCGGAGGGTTCTGCCAGGGGTCAGGGCTCTCGTTTAGTTTCTTGCTGCTTCTAAAAAAGGTCCATTCTGCAGGATGATGAGGAAGAGGTGTATCAGGATCTCGAAGAGGATATCGATGATGACAACATTGCTGAGAAGGGACCTGAAGATCATGACATGGACAAAGAAAAAAACAACGAGGAAAAATGCCAGATGAAGCCCACTGCATCATGGGTACATCACCAAAATTTGGAAGGTGAGCCTCATTTATAGGCCTGTCAAAATAATTAATTTATCAACTTGTTGTACAATAATTGGGCATGACATAATATTTCCCAATGCCCATTGTGTTTACGTTGTGTGTTTGTTTACATAAGATTGAATGTCACCAATGTTTTAGCCCATCTCGTCTGCTCTCTGTCGGAGACGGCTATCAGGCATCTCCTCCGCACATAAGCGCACACACACACACACACACACACACACACACACACAGAGAAGACTGTGACAGGTGAAGATAATGTGTCTTAATAGATGTTTGTTAACGCGTTTATTTTACTTTGTCCTTACATGTAATGTGTACTTACTATAGTAATAGCAGTAAATTAGTATGCTTTATTAATAAGGTCTGTATTCTCTATGGGACGAAAACGTATTAATATTGTGTTTCCACTTGGATTACAGTGCTGTTGTCTTGGCAGTAGATCGTTTTTATGACTAGAGGAAATGGTTTTCGCTGATTTTTCTTTTGTCTGAGCTAAAGCATAAAATACCATATTATGCTTGCAGATATTTAAGAAACATGCTAAGTTCACATATTTGTTTCTCCGAAAAACAATTCTACAGCCAATTATTCTACTTTGTAATGCACGTTCCATGTTGGAATGTTTTTGTTTCAGTCTGTGTGATTCCCGTCCACTGCCAATTTACCCAATAGTATTTTGACACCCCAGGTTGCCAGTTGCTGCAAAACAGCGTATTGCAGCCATGGAAGCCAACAAGCGCACTGGGTTAGAGATCGCAGATTCTACACAGCCTAAAAAGCCTCAGTATCCATCTAAAAAGCTCTATGACCAGAGGCATATTAAAACATGGATAAATCTACTCCATGGTTAGTTGCGCTCATTCCTGTTGTGTCTCCTTCTATTGAGTCTGAGGAGAAGGGGGACAGGGGAAACAAGGAACCCAAACTCCAACAGGTGACATCAGGTGGCAAACAAGTGTTAAAATGGAGAAAAAAACCTTGGGAGAAACCAGGCTCAGTCGGGGGGCTAGTTCTCCTCTGGCCAACAGCAAACAGTCCATGATTATGATTCAAGCAGCTTTCATAAGTCCGATTGGGATCGCAATAGTCAAAGTATTTATTCCAGTTCCATCTAGTTGAGGATTGTATTCATCATGCCGGTATGGGACGGTTTGTTGAGGATCTGTGTCACTGGCTGTCGTGTCGATGAGGCCTTCACAGGGGATGATTCTAGTTGACACAATCTCTGCTGACACTTCAGGGCTGCGTTGTCGTCGTGTCTAGGTGCACGTCCTCGATCTCACCTGGATACGGCCCCGATCTGGCTGACTACAGTAAACCTCGGGATAAACAGAGAGACTAATATTAGCGTAGATGCCATTCTTCTTCTGATGTAACGAGTACATCTCGTGTTATAGGAAGTGTTCCCAGTTCCGGCTGACCTAATTTATGCAGCCTAGCTGTAGTTATGAGCTGTAGTTTATTTATCAAGCGAGCAGGGCAACCACTCAGTAGAGCATTACAGTAATCTAGCCTTGACGTCATGAAGGCATGAACTAACTGTTCCGCATTTGTCATTGAGAGCATATGTTGTAGTTTAGATATATTTTTAAGATGGAAGAATGCGGTTTTACAAATGCAAGAAATGTGGCTTTCAAATGAAAGATTTGTATCAAAGAGCACACCCAGGTTCCTAACTGACGACAAAGACTTAAGAGCAGCCATTAAATGTTAGACAGTATTCTAGGTTATTATGTGCAGAGAATCTCTAATTAGAATCTCTATTTTTTCTTAATTTAGTAGTAGGGAATTACTGGTCATCCAATTTATTATATCAGCTATGCATTCCGTTAATTTTGTGAATTGGTAAGTTTCGTCAGGGCTTGAAGAAATATAGAGCTGAATATCATAATGTAAGAGTGAAAAATAACGCCATGCTTCCTAATGATATCTCCCAAGGGTAGCATGTACAGAGTGAAAAGCAACGGTCCTAGTACTGAGCCTTGTGGTACTCCACACTGAACTTGTGATCAATATGACATCTCTTCATTTACTACTAACTGATAACTGTCAGATAAGTATGACAATAAAACAGCTTGTAAACAATGTCATATAATGTTACATTTACTTCAGAAAAGCCATTCAATGTCCAAAAACTTGTTAGTCAGCAAGAAAAATGAACTTGGAGCATGGCATTTTGCTAAATCCATTCACTATATTTCATATTCATTCTATTTTACTTAAAGGGATAGTTCGCTCAAATTAATATTTTGTCATCTTCTCACCCTCAAGTTGTATCAAACCTGTGTAAAAAATGTTGTTCCCCCATTTTTATTAAGAAAAAAATACTATGGTAGTCAATGGGGGGTGAGATCTGCTTGGTTAAATTAATATTTGAGTGAACTATCCCTTTAACCTTTTCTTCAATATTTAATGTTTGAATAAATCCATTTTATAACAGCCATTTAAATGTTTAAATTAAAAAAACGAGTAGAAACATAATTGTCATTCAATTTATAAGCATAACGTTATTAATTAACTTCAACCTTTAATATTATAGTTATGTACCAGGGGTTAAATATATATATATATATATATATATATATATATATATATATATATATATATATATATATATATATATATATATATATATATACACAGCATTAGTTAAGAGTTTTTTTTTTTCTTTGAGGAAATTTTCCATCTACTGTACCAGATAGGCCCCAAATTAATAAGTATTGAATCGAAGTTGATCAAATCCAATTGAGAAATTTGTGTCAATGCCCAACCTATAGTGTCTATAGACCAATTTGGTGTTTGCAAACAGCGATGACGTTTTTTGTGGGCGGAGCCTAGCTGGTTGCAGAAAATGAAAGTTGAGCAGTAGAAGTCTATGGAAGCCACGAAATAAAAGAATAAAAAAAGTTAATTTCGAGTTTATATCTCACAATTCTGACTTTTATTTCTCGCAAATCTGAGTTTACATATCACATTTCTTACAAAATAAAACAGAATTGTGAGATATACTCGTTATTCTGACTTTTCCCCCTCAGAATTGTGAAATAAACTCACAATTGCGAGTTATAAAGTCCGAACTGGGAGTAATAAACACGCAAATGCAAGAGAAAAAAAAAGTCAGAATTGTGAAATAAAAATTATGTTTAAAAGTTATCTATGTAAAATATTATAGGTTTAAATTATTTTAATTATAATTGTTTCATGCTGTATGTATGTATGTCCTCTGAACTGCATAGGCCTATGTGAATATTATGTAGAGACTTACTGTTTACATCAAATTCCTGCTTTAATAGTAGACTAATCCTTGCAGGTGTCATCAATCCAGTCTGTGAAACGTCTCTGTTTATCTTCAAATTACGTTTTCAACGATGGTTTTCTTTAAAAATGAAGACTATATTTTTTGCATTCCGATTCCAACATCCAGAGGCACAACAAAACATTTTTCTCTTATTCTTTGGATTTTTTCACATTTTTCTTCAATAGCTTCAACTATTTTTCTGCAACCAGTATGCGCGCGCAGCTGCAAGTGACGTAATTGTGACGTCTGCTCCAAAGTGGTCTATAAATGTTTTTTTGTTTTTTTTTACTTGAAGCAAATGTTGTCTTTTCCCATTATTTTGTTGTCAGAGTGCACCAGAATGCCTTGTATACATGTTAAAATCATAAAACATTTCTCATGGTGGAGGATACCCCCAGTCACCTCTACTATAATTTAGTTCTTAGACATGTCACCTTTTTCACCTCTTGAGAGTTTGCTGGTCTGTTATTGCTAACCCCTCTTGTCTTCAGGTGGTGCAAATAAGGCAATATATGACCCCATGAACAGAAACCCTTTATACTGCGGAGCCGATCACACGACCCTCTGGGAACTGCAGAAGGTACCAAGATTAATACTGTCTTTCCATTCTTCTCATTGTCACTGTGATTTATGCTCAAATGTCATGCTCTCTCTTTCAGCTCTGCCTTCATTTCCATCCCTCCGTGGCTCTTTTTGCTAAGACTCTATTGCAGGTAACGACTTTCTCTTGTTTAAAGTCACCCTGATAATAATATGCTCTCTTTTCACTGTATTGATACACACTCCTGGTCTTATTGTGAATTATTTACAAGTGCTCGAAAGTTTTCAAAAAGTTTTCTTTTGTAATCTTTCATCAGTAATTTGCTCCACCTCGAAACAACTCTTTCGCCATGCTGCATCCAGTGTAGACAGTATCACTGATTATAATGGGTTAAAGTGTCTGTCGTATCAGGTCATGTCCAGCGTGTAGACATGGTGATAAATGCCAGCAAACAACTTTTAATTTTAAGAGTGTACAGAGACAAAAGAGCCTGTTTCAGATTCTTTCTCTGCTATTCACTGTCACTTGGCAAAATAGTTTGTTCAAAATAGTTAGTGCAAAATAGTTAGTGCCACCAAGTCATAGTATTATGTAACAGCAGTGGAACCAGGCACATGACCAAATGTGTGAATCTTATTGGTTGGCTGTTTTTTTTTTTGCAGTGCAACAGAAAAGAGATTAAAACCCCTCTCCATTTAAAGGAAAAAAAAAAAAAATCCATTGACTGCATGCAAATATTCGTTTTGGTCTGAACAGATGCCGTTACCAGCCATTCATTCAAATTAAAATGTTTTAATTATTATTTAATTAGTTAGATAAAATGTTTTTTTTTTTTTTGTACCAAACTTTTGTCTTGCTGTAAACAGGCCTTAAGGGGCGGTCACACTTACATTTCTTCCATTCATACACATGTGAATGTGTCAGATCGCAAACGCAAGCTCAGTCTGACCTTAAAATTTCAGTGTTTGCTTCAGTGTTTTTATTATTTTATTCATTTGGTCACATTATATTTTAGGTGTCTTTAACTACTGTGTACTTATTTTTGATGAAATAAAATGTACTTATTGTGTTCGTGTTGTATTGCAAAACACTTTTGCTGCTGTTGAGGTGGGATATGGGAAACTTTAGGATGGGTTTGGTGCTATGGGTAGGTTTAAGGGTGGTTTAAGGGTGGTTTAAGGGGTAAGGGAAGGCTCACCAATGTAATCATAGATGTAATTACAGAAATTAACTGCAAATGTTACATGCATGTATTTTTAAAATAGAAGTACAATGTAAAAACGTATGTACACAATAAGTGCATTGAATCAAATTATTAAATTAAATGTTAGTACACACCTAATATAAAGTGGGACCTTCATTTGACCCCCAGGGAGAGTTCATTCTGTACACGGGGGATCCACTTCAGGACTTCACACTTATCCGATTCTTAGATCGCTTTGTATTTAGGAATCCAAAGCAAATGAAGGGAAAACGTAAGCAAACTCTACAAAATTACAATTTAAACTCTTGAACTGGTGACTTCATTCATTTTGCTAATTCTGTTCTTTGTATTCTAGAAAACACAGATGCTACGGTGATGCAGCCCAAATTCAGGAGGACGCTCAGCAATATTAAGTCATTACCTGGTGAGTCCTGCATTGTTGTGGTTGACAGGTAAAGTATCGTCTGTAGAGTTGTTTTTTCCAGCTAACTAATGGAGCTATGAACATTGGATAACTTTCCTGAGGTCTCCTGCACAACTTAAAATATTGTTGTGGGCAATGGGGGCCTTGAAGTCAAAGAGGTTTAGGTTAGGCAATTCAACTAGTTGACCACTAGTTGAGATCCATTGTTCTAAAGACTTTGCAAGCATGCATGACTTCCATCTGTGAACAGTGTTTAGCAAGTCATAACATTGATTACACTTGCCACAAGCAAACTTGAGCAAATTCATAAGTTGGTGGTAAGTTTTCTAAAATGATCTCTGAACTCTCTGGAGTTTCATTTTGTGGTAGTTGATGGTGGAGACTCCTTAATGCAACATGGTCTCATGCTTCTCGTAAACACACCAGTAGTAGAACAGAAGGTATGTATCATCATTAAAGATGATATTTCCCCTCCCCAAGGTTAAGGGTCATCAGGACCTAGTTGGAATGCAGCCTAATGAAGCTGATACATGTTTGATGAACATAACTACTCCCAATGTTTCTACAGTGTATACAACTTTTGGACATTTTTGTAGACAAATTTATTAATTACAAAACATGGTTACTTATTAACTTATTATAAAAGTTCATGAACAACAGCAATTTTTTTTTTCTTTTTTGTGCAGTTAACTGTGATGAATATCTGGCCAAAGAGGAGAGTCAGATACCTGTGGATGAGGTGTTCTTCTACAGGTTAGTAGAAGCGTCAAGCAAATACTAATGACTGTTGTCATTTAAAAGAAGATGAAAATAATGTACATTTGTTATGTGTCACTCAGGTACTTTAAGAAGCGAGATGCAGAGAAACAGTGGAAAAGGCCAAACAGAAATGAAGACAATGAGAGTGTGGAGGACGTTGACGATGATGAATTTGATAGGGTTCTTGGTAGGCCTTGAAATCAAAACCATTTAGCATTATACTTTAGATCTTCCTGTTGTGAGTATCCTGCCCAAACCTTTGTCTCCTCAGATGCTTATGAAGGCGACAGCTTTTTCACTGAGTTCAAGGATGATGACTTGGACTTTGCAAGGTATGTTCAGTGCTGTTTACACTGTGAAACATACAATTTAACTTATCGTGTTGTAACGACAATACAGGTGTGGTGGAAAGCACCCTTTCCTTGTGTCCTATTTGGGAAAGAGCTAGATTGTGAGGAAAGAAAAAAGGCTGTTAAAAACGTCCCTTTCAATGCAATAATTAAAAAGGCAATGATCACAATGACCACTACCCTTGACCCATTTGGGGGTCTCTGAGTCAAACTCTCTAGCACCACCATCACCTCTCAATTATTTGTTTATTTGTATTTGTTTATTATTTTCTCTTGCTTGTAACTTTTGAACCATCTGGACTAAAAATATATATATATATATATATATATATATATATATATATATATATATATATATATATATATATATATATATATATATATATATATATATAGCACGAGCTAATGGGATGAAGTTTTAAATCACGAAGGTACATGCAAAAATGTATTCTTTGTAAAGCCGGGTGTATGATTTTTGCTGTCGTATGGCTTTCTCTCTCTCTCTCTCTCTCTCTCTCTCTCTCTCTCCCCCCTGGAGGAATTGCGTGGAAATTGTTGATGGTCGTGGCTCGCATTGTCTGAGAGGAATTATGAGCCAAGTACTTTATAAGCACCTCCTGATAATGTTTATTATTATTATTATTATTAATTATTATTATTATTATTATTACTATTATTATTAATCTTTTTGGGAGTCGGCCCTATTTTGACCAGTGTATAGGCTGTTCCAATTTCCAATTCATACACAGCCATGTCAGAGAAAACTTCTTTTAACTTGAGTGCTGCACTTTTAGAATCTGTGTCATGCAAAAGATGTGAATGCAACAGTCAAACATGTCTGTCTAACACGTGTTCAGGGGTGTAATGGTTCAAATAACTTGCGGTACGGTATGTGCTATGTTTAGGGGAAAAAAGGCTGACTGTCAAATACAAATAAAGAAAATAAGAACAAATAAACTAACAAGTACTTAGTAGAAGTAATATCACAAATAAATACAATACAGCAAAGATGCAAATAAAATAAACAGTGCTTTTCCGGTTTTTCAGGTAGGTCTAACAGTACGTCCCCTTGGAATTATAAGGTTCTATCTGACATTTTTGTCAAAATTGAATTATTCACATATTCGTATTCTGTGACAACTTATTTACATTATGTTATGTTTCTTTTGTTGTGTACATTTTGTTACTTTTTTTTTTTTTTTTTTTTTTTTTTTTTTTTTTTTAGAAAACAAAGTTTTTTAGAATTAGAAGGTTCTATCTGTGTTTGACCCATTCCAAAAATCCACATTTACAAATTTGAGAGGATATTGATATTGTATATTTAGACTACATTTAGAATATGTTTAGTATATTTAGAATTTGAAAACTTGTTCCCTATATAGTTTTTGCTATATGAAATACAAAAACTTTGAAGCTCAATATCACAAAACTGCTCAGAACCTTACAATTCCAAGGGGACGAGTAGTTTTCAGGTACAAAAATACAGAAAAGTAACCAAATGTAAAATAACATTGCATATTTCACTCTTTAAATTAACAATTAATCCTTATTAAACTAACAAAAGCTATTCAGTCAAGATCAGTGAGTGATTTCCTTGTCTTTTGTTGTTTGATTAAAGGTGCCTTAGAACGTTCTTTCACAAGATGTAATATAAGTCTAAGGTGTCCCCTGAATGTGTCTGTGAAGTTTCAGCTCAAAATACCCCACAGATTTTTTTTTTTTATTAATTTTTTTAACTGCCTATTTTGGGGCATCATTAACTATGCGCCGATTCAGGCTGCGGCCCCTTTAAATCTCGCGCTCCCTGCCCCCCGAGCTCTCGACTGTAATTCAGTGCATAAACAAAGTTCACACAGCTAATATAACCCTCAAATGGACGGCTCTTGTCTCCGTGAATACAGTAATAAACGATGGTAACTTTAACCACATTTAACAGTACATTAGCATCATGCTAACTAAATATTTAGAAAGACAATTTACAAATATCACTACAAATATCATGTAATCATGGATCATGTCACAGTCGGTGTTATGTTGAAATTCGCCTGTTTTCCGGAGGTCTTTTAAACAAATGAGATTTACATAAGAAGGAGGAAACAATGGAGTTTGAAAATCATTGTATGTCTTTTCCATGTACTGAACTCTGGTTATTCAACTATGCCAAAGTAAATTCAATTTTTGATTCTAGGGCACCTTTAACATTAAAAACACAGACAACAGCCTTATACACAAATCCTAAATGCTGATACACTTTCTCGATTGTTTACGTTCACATAAGACATAACCTACTATGTCTTAATTTGTCCATTCAAGTGCAAGACTGTTACGTGTTATTTTCAACAAACCGTTGCGTTGTTAGATTTGAGATTTAACCAAGGTGTAAGTGCATGCCGAGCCATGGGTGGAGAACGGTATGTTTGTTTGTTTTATTTATTTATTTTTTTTAAAAAGCGTTAGACTCAGGATTCAGGAGCGTCAACTGCATTTAAATATGGGAGTAAATCCTCTAAATTTCATCTTGTGAAAAATTGATGGAATTTTTTTAATATATTTTAAAAATATATATATTTCAATGCTTTTGCATTCTCTTGCAAAACCTTTCCATTCCCTCACAAAAATTGGGATTAAGACTAAAAAACTGCAAGAAAACAATGCCGTCATTGACAAGATCATAAATAAAACAGTCGATCAAGAGGTTTCTAATAAGTTGGGAAAGTGCATGGCATTCTAGGGTAGTCTATCCATGGAAGTATTGGTAACACTTCAGTAAGGTTGCATATACATTGCACGGTAACACTTTATTTTGGGGTCTTTTAACTAGTTGCTTATTAGCATGCAAAATACTAGAATACTGGCTGTTTGTTAGTACTTATTAAGCACATATTAAAGTATAATTCTGCATGACCTTATTCTACATTCTTAATCCTACCCAATACCTAAACTTAACTACCTTACTAACTATTAATAAGCAGTAATTAGGAGTTTGAGGCAAAAGTCATAGTTAATAGTGAATGTTCCCTATACTAAAGTGTTACCCATTGCACTTGAGTAGAACCTGCTTACAAAGCAAGTGATGTTTTGTTGTGTTAGTGAACAATTTGTTTTACAAAAATTGTTTTAAATCATCTTAAAATCTTTATCCAGTAATGTTAATAACAGTTAATGTGGCCGAACAATCTTTGTTGCAGCAATGTGATGCCTAAGTCCAAGAAAAGTAAAGATCAAGAAGATTCTGATTCTGATTCTGACTCTGATGACCTTGATGATGAGGAGGTCTCTCTGGGCAGTATGGATGATTTTGAAGATGAGTGTGAGGACGAAGGTGGAGAGTTCATGCAAACAGAAGAAGATGTTGATGATGAAGCAGGTGTGTCAAAACCGCAATTTTCATTATCCAGCTTAACAAAAACAAGTATGATCTCATAATTTCAAAGATAATGCAAAATGTGAAATGGAAAAGATTTCCATGGAAAATCTAAGAAAGAAAAAAGGTCATTGTATCAGCTAGATCACTGTTTTGGTAAGCTCTGATTAAAGAATTGCCTTTTTATCTTATTTTTTTTTTTGTTTGTTGAATTTCACACTATATTTTAGAGCCCGACCAATGTGGGTTTTTGGGGGCTGATGCCGAAACTAGGGAGTAAAAAAGTCTGATATCGTTATATCGGCCGATATTTTTTGTGTATATTATAGGGGTACAATGGTCCAGATTACTCAATTTGTTTTTTTATTACAGTTTTAGGGTCTCGGTTTCAGTACGGTTCAGTATGTGATAATTCATGGAAAATAGGACAACTGTCAAATAAAAATAAAAAATAATCAAACTACAAGCAAGAGCAGGTATTACAGGTATCTAACAGTAGTTTTAACATAAACATTATAAAATAACACTGCATATCGTCACTTTTGTATCTTCACTTATCTTCACTGTATACATTAAGTAAAGATTAATCACTATTGAAGTTACAAAAAACTATTCAGTCAAAAGCAGTGAGTGACTTCTTTGTCATTTGTTGTTTAATTTACATTAAAAACACAGACAGCAGTAATATTAGGCTTTTTTTTTCCCTTTTAAGACTTAATGCACAATCCAGTACATATACTGTTACACATGCATTGTATTTCTCGACTGTTATACGTTCACTTAAGTCATAACTGACTTATTTTTGCTAGGATACTCGTGATGACATAAAGTTTGTGTAAATTAATAAGTGTGTGTGCGCTTCAGATGACCGCACACAAATCTTCTTACAGCGTGCTTGAGTTCTCTTTCGCGTCTTGCTCATGAATGTTTAAATTAACAAGGCGTAAATGAGTTTAGTTTAAACACAGATAGCAACGTTTGCTGTACATGTCTCACCTGCGCTCGTGCACTATCAACACCCGGGTGATGGCGGCGTAAATGACTTCTCATATTCAAGCATACAGCGCTCACAGTGAACCAAGTTGTTCAATGTTCATATCGGTGGCAAGTCTGCGGCATATATGCCGATGCAGATATATCTGCGACAGGCTCGCATCGGCTGATAAAATAAAAATAAATTGGTCAGGCTCTACTATATTTAACCAAGTTAAAACTCATTGTGATAAAATCTATTGAAAGTTCACTTACATGAGTGACCTGGCTAAGAAGGCAGCAAAAGACATAATGATTATTACATTTGAAAAAATAAATCAAATGAAAATGAAATACATGATTAATGTAGATCCAGTGAGTTTTTGAAATTGGCATGGTGGGGGACTGCTAGGAGTCATTGGCAATGAAATGAGAGCCATGCCAATGAAGTAGTCCGAAAAAGCAAAGCAGAAGAGCTCCTAGATTCAGTGCTTAAAGTCCAGTGCTGTGTTTTCAGTATTTCAAAGCAGTACATTTTCAGTAGATGCCACTCAACACAAACTGTTACATTATATACTGTAATGAGGTCCTAAAAATTGGCTTAATTTGCTTGTTTTTCATTGTGCATTTTTTCTTATTCACAACGTATTTGTGAGATTCACCCTGTTTTTTTTTTTTTCCCCAATCAACTGAATCTAATTTCTCTTCTCCCCTCAAATCCCCCTACCCCGTGTGTGTGTGTGTGTGTGTGTGTGTGTGTGTGTGTGTGTGTGTGTGTGTGTGTGTGTGTGTGTGTGTGTGTGAACTCATCATCCCAAAGGCCCTCAACCTGAAAAGAAAAGGAAAAGAAAAATGGAGGACCAAGCAGTGTTTGCATCAGCTGAAGAGGTAGATGGTTTATAGGTTAAATACAAGATCCATTGACAGTGTTTGTGACGCGCTTGATGTTTAAAAAATGTTTTTAACTTTTTATTCATTTGAAAATAATTATTAGTGAATTAGATGTGCACCTGTATCAGAAGATTTTAAGCACCTTTCTAATGCAGCTGAATGAACAGGAAATTTCTTTCTAAACAGTTTGGGTGTTTGCTGGAAGAAAACGCAGGCTTGAAGTTTGACAACAGTGGTATGAATGCAATGGCCAATGTGGACAAAGCCAGTGAGTGCTGATAATAGATTTGTTTGTTTTCCAGTGGAAAAAAGTGTGCATGCACAATAATAGACAATTTAATATGCTTTATCATTCCAAACTGTGCAATAGCTACATAAACTATGATTGATTATTGACTATTATTGATTATGATTGATTAAACTATGTTTCTATGATTGATAATTTAATTGATTGAAAGATTTGCTGCTTTTATGGAATGAAATTGTTCCTGATTTTCCCGTGTCTCTTCAATCAGATGTTAAGCAGCTGAAGTGGGAAGCTCAACGGAACGACTGGATCTGTGGGAGAGATGTCAAAACTCTCAGGCGGAAAAAGGCCATGTTCAACAAGAAAAAGTTTGGAATGACCAAAAAGCATCAGAGTGTCAACAGGAAGAAGTTAAGACCAGAAAGTAGAATAAAAACTTAGTCTTCAGTTTCTTTCCCAGCTCGGAGGACCAGACTTCCTGAGCTGCTTAACGGATGCCATAGATCCTGGCCCACTTACTGTACCTGTAATACACGGAAGATGGAGGAATGCCATGCCATGTTTCTATAATATTGTAGCTGTAGAGTTGTAAAGTGGTTCAGTCAATATTGTCTCTTTCAGGTGTGTTGTATTAAATCCAGGGTTCGTACATACTTTGGAAAATGCTTGATTCTGTTTTGCTTTAAAGTTTTGAAATTTTATTATCTTCCTTGAACATGCTTAATGTTTTTTAAAACATCCAGTGTGATTGTTTTTTTTTTGTTTTTTAAATATATAAATATATATAAATATAATGGGTCAATGACATGATGGGTCATTTTTTTGTCCAAAGGTCTTAATAATAATTTTTAAAAAACAAAAAACAAAAACAAAGATATGATATCCAAAGTATATGATGTCCAACTGGATCTCTTATTGAATCCAAAAGGTTTTAATTATATTTTGCTACACATAAAGGTATTTTAAAGATTTTGAAGGGTCAAAAGTCATTTGGTTTAAACGTCCAAAGGCCAATACAGCCATTTCATTTGTGATTAAAATATCTTAAAATGTAATAAATGTATATATTTTTTTTATTCTGGCATGATTTTAAACCATTATATATCAACATAGTGCAAAATGATTTTTAATTATGTGTAGAAGTCATTGCTTTATGAGAAAAAAGTCCGGAAAAATGTATTTCATTGATGTCATTCGCAGTAACCAATATAAAGGGAACATTTTGGATCAAGTCATGTGGTCAATATTATGTGACAGGATGTGACATCATTCAGACACCTGCAAAGGACCACATGGTTGTGAATCAAAGTAACTCTCTTTAAACTATTTGAAAAATTCATGTTTTCACTTGCTCATATGCATGTCTCGAAATATCAGGTCATTCAGTACAACCGCTATAAAACATGGAAGATGTTGTTATATTTTACATCAACCTGTACAAAATATAAAATGTAACATGTAACCTGTACAAAATATAAAATGTTTGATTGTCCTTTTGCTAGCTAGCTGGCTAGCTAGATATCAGCCTGTTAGCATTGTTTGAAAATATTGTCATTCGGTAAAACTGAAATTTTGGTTAAACCAAATGACTTTTTTGGTGACAAATTTTGTCCATCTTGTAAAAAAAATGACAAAAGCAGTGTTAATTGATTATAAAAACCACATAATCTCATTGTTAACACTTAATGAAACTCTCCATTAGGTTTTTTTTTTTTACACTTTTAAAAACCTTTTTATTTATATATATATATATATATATGTATATATGTATATATATGTATAAATTTATAATATACACACAATAAATACAACTAACCTGGAAACAATAAAAAATTTATTAGATCAGGGTTTCTGCAGGTCTTAAAAAGGTATTAAATCAGAGCAGAAAGTCTTAAATTCATAAAGTCATGGCATTAAATGTTGCATGCAATGCAAAAAAAATTACAGTATTTCACAATTGCTAAAACACTAAACCCCATTCTCTGAACCCAATGCTCAGTGGCCTAAACCCATTTGTCGAATCGGTCACTTTGTAGGCAAAACCTTAAACAAGTTCAGGTAGTTAAGACACTGTTTGCAAATCTCATCCACTCTTTTTGCAAAACTCTAAACACATTCTTACTCACTAAAACACATTTTGCACTGTGTTGCAAAATGGTAAATGCATGTGGCAAAAGTTGAACACAACCACAACACAGTTGTCATCCTTTAAACACAATGACTCAAAATTATTCACACTTATTTCTAATGAATGTGATCAAATCAACTGTATAAAATATAGGTCAGTTCAGAGTGCACAGGTGACACAGGTGCTGAATGATGATACCAACAATAGATGGAAACAATCTGAAAAGTAGAGGAAGAGTATGTGTAAGAGGATGATGAGGAGAAAGAGCAAGGGGTGTAGAGACAAGGCTGTCAAGGCTGGATCCGGCACAAGTTTTTCCCTTTGCCTGGCAAGAGACGGCATTGCCTGTGATGCGGAAAAAGTCCTCAACAATATTCAATAATATTCAACAATATTACTGATCTGACAGTACTGACATTATAGGATGAGAACTGAACTAAGCTAGCCTAGATGATGACATCACTGTTTTCTGCAGAACTGCTTTATAGAGGAAAATAATTACAGTAATTTACATAATAATTGATGGTCTTTACAATGTAAGTGAATCAACACTGAACTGACTTCAGCTGAACAATGACACTATTTTCTTTTAGAGCTGTACAGCCAAAATGAACCCTCTTTGCATTACTGATCATCATGTACCTGTTATCACTGTAAAGCTGCTTTGACTACTAGACTAGACTAGACTAGACTAGACTAGTATCTGTGTAGTATAAATTGCAATTGAAATAAAGGTGACTTGATTTGATTTAGGCCGGACCCAACATGAAGACGTGATGCTGAAGCAGAATGAATCTGTCACTGACTCTGAACTTTTTTTTTTCTTTTTCTTTTTTTTGTGTGTGTACTGTATCATGCTTTTCATTTAGAGTTTTCTTTGACCTTTTAGTCACTTGCATTTAGACTGCTGTATGTTTGCAGTATGTAAGTACTGTATATACAGACATTCAATACTATATAATATTGAATATAATACTGTACTTGCAGTACATACTGTATACTATATATTTACATTACTTGTGATTTATATACATTTTATGTAATGGCAAAATGTGTTTACTGTGTTACAATATACTTTTTTTTCTGTAACCTCATGTTCTGGATGTTGTGTTTTCCATTTTTTAATGTAGTGTCTAATGAATGATCTGTAGTGTTTATATATTGCTTAATGTGTGTATGATTTGAAAGCTTTGTTTGATTTTGCCATAAGAGTCAGAGGTTTTGTGAAATTAGTTTGAAGATTTGGATTTGTGTTTAATGTTTTGAGAAAATGAGTGATGGTTTCAAGAAATGTGTTTTAGCAATTGTGAAATACTGTAATATATTCCTCAGTATTTTTCTTGTTTTCCAGTACAAATATCCTTAAAGAACACTGAAAATGATAAAAAAAGAATAAAAAGAAATCTTATTTAATTATTTAAAATGCTTCCTAATACATTATTAAAATCTTGTTAACATTAGTTAATGCACTGTGAACTAACATGAACAAACAATTAACAACTGTATTTTCATTAACTAACATTAACGAAGATTAGTAAATACAGCAACATATGTATTGCTCATGGTTAGTTCATGTTAGTTAATACATACTTTACAATAAGGTTCATTAGTTAAAAATGTGTTACCAGTTTTTTTGTCTGTTCTTTATTTTACTTTTTGGTTTGTGTGATTTTGGTAATAGGTTGTATACTTTTGATAAACCTAATAAAAAAAAAAAATTAAAATAAAAAAAAATCCAGGATCCTCTCCTGAAACTGTCACAGAGTAAATGCCCATCAAAGGGTGCAACTGAAACATAAGAACAATTACCCTCCAGATTCTCGCTGAACTGGTGCAAAGACCAAAATAAGTTTAATTCGATAACTGATGGTTCATGCAGGTCATTGTCTGAGAAATACTTTACAGCATTGACATTTGAGTATAGACATACATTACTAACTAGTATGCTTGTGTTTTATGTTAGATTAGCTTGTGTGTATTAATTTAATACAATTGTTTTTTTTTTTTTTATTTCAAATAGAAGCGTCTTCTGTTTACGTTTTTTTCCTTGAACTGCCCAAATTTGTTACTTTACTTATCAGTGTTTTATATTTCTGATGGCCACAGAAGTAATATTTTGTCCAGAATTAATGATACACAAGTTTCAACTTCTTGTTGGAGTAGTCAGTCCACACTCTCCTCACAAATTCCATTATTCCCCTTTTTAATTATTCTTATTCTTTTTAAAATTTTAATTATTCCCCTATGAGCTAAATTTACTTGTTTCCCTTGCAATACCTACAACTAGAAAAACGTGGTTATTTCAGAACTAATATGAAAATAAAAAGATTCATCACATGATACTTAAACATTCTAACCAATGATATCACATGCCTCATAGGGATGAGGTTAGGGACAGGTCATGATTTTGTCAAGTAAGAATGTGAATTTGATTCTGAAACAAGATGCAGTAAAGTAAATTTACTTCTCTTTTGTAGTTGCCCCTATGAAAGTTTACCATAGTTTATGCATTGTATCCATAACTTAACTGTGGTATTAGTAAGATCACAGTAGTCACAGGTAAAACCCTGCTACATTACATGCTTCCTTTATTACTTGATCAAGTACTTTTGGAGTGTTTGGCTTTTGGTGTTTCATGTCAAAGGCTGCACCCTCCGGAGGTCGCATTTGTTGTTTAGAGAAGTAATATTATAGGATTGACTTATTTCTTGCGAGGCATAAATTGCAGTAATTTCTTTCATACTATGGAAAAAAAAAAAGGTTGCTTATCTGAAATGAGACAGCCTCAATGTATGCGGCTGGCAAATGCGAGGGTACAGCCTTTGATTTTGAACGTCGATTTTGCTCAAGTGTTTTTATTCACTCCTTCAAATGGACTTTTAGTGGGCTAAAGTAGGGAACAGTAAATGAGAAGTGAGGTGAGGTGAAATGAGGTAATTTCATACAGCTTTTTCAAACTCTTCCTAATCAAACAGACCAGGTACAACTCATTAGCTCATTAGTAGAGACTCTTAAGACCCAAAATGGATGGGTCCTAAATGTGTGCTGTTGGTGTTCCTTCATAATCAAGGTTGGGAAACTGCTATTTTGAACAGTTTTTGGATAAAGGCCTACAACTAGATGCTGGAACATGAATGCAAGGGTTTCAGTCACAAGAGCATTAATAAGCTCAAGCACTGACACTGGTTAAATGGTGCTTGTTATATAAAACTTATTTACATTGTTCAGACAAATTCAAATACAGCAAAGTGAAAGATCTGCTCACTGTTAACATCACCTGTTTACTATTTTCTGTTTTTCCCCCACCCTTTTAAGCTGGTAAAGATTTTACTTGCATCAAATATCAGACCATATTCTAGACCTTGAAGAAAGGTCTAATACAGTGGTTCTCAACTTTTATCCTAGGGACCGACCACAAATTTTTTATGTCTCCTCAACACACTTGATTCAGATCATCAGCTCAAGAGCTCCAGGAACAGGCCTGAGTATGTCAGATAAGGGAAAAATGTGCTTGATACTGCAATAATAGAGTGCAGACCATTAAACAATAAAGTATTTATTTCAACTCAACTGAACAATCAGTACAGTCTAATGCATGTCTGTAGCACAAGATTACATCTAGTTGTCTAGTTTTTCAGAACATGTCCATTTACAGTCTTTTCATTGCATGTTCAGCTCAGCAAAGCCCGCCACGGGCAACGGCGCTGTGTCCTTCTGCATCCCTTTCCTTTGAGCCAACCGACCTCGACTGAGCATAGAGAAGAACTGAAACCTGTGTCCCATTTTCTCAGGGCTGATTAGCATGTCATAGCTGTTGATGAGCTGTGCTCTGGTGGAGGGGTCATGACAGCTCTTCAGGAGGGCCTAAAACAGAACATAACAAAACAAAGGTCATGAGTTAAAACAACAAAACTTTGCCAAAAAATATGGCTAAAGACTAAGTACACAGTGAAATTTTAGGGAAATTTGTTTTGGGTCAGTTATTAAAACACATACACTACACCAGTGGTTCCCAACCACGTTCCAGGAGGCCCCTCAACACTGCATATTTTGTATCTCTCCTTTATCTGACACACCCATTTCAGGTCTTGGAGTCTCTACTAATGAGCTGATGATCTGAATCAGGTGTGTTTGATTAAGGAGACATGGAAAACATACAGTGTTGGAGGACCTCCAGGAATGTGGTTGGGAACCACTGCACTACACCATTGGTTTTATACACAGATATTTATCAAAACTAACCCTAATGGAAAACTTTATTAATTTTTACAAAATAAAAGTTTGGGCTCGGTAGTCTCTTGTGCTCACAAAGGCTGCATTTATATGGTCAAAAATAAAAACTGTAATACTGTGGAATATTATTACAATTAAAATGAACTTTTCTATTTTATTATAATTTAATATGTAATTTATTCCTGTGATAGAAAAGCAGCTTTTTCAGCATCTTTTACTCCAGTCTTCAATGTTATTGGTCTTTCAGAAATCATTCTGATATGCTGATTTGGTTCTTTTTATGATTAATGTTGAATGTTTTGTAGAAAACATGGTACAGTTTGGATGCTTTTGGAAGAAGTACACAGCCATAACTACTGTCATTCTCACCTGCAGGCGGGAGTCAATGCCCATGTTCTTCAGGAAGGATCTTTGTGTGATGGGTCCCAAGCAGGTCACCTGATTTCCTGTAATTTTCCTCAGGTAACTGAAGTCCACATCTGCTGTCAAGTCTGCCATGCCAGGTGCCTCCAAGACATTGTGGAGTTGATGGCCTTTAAAGCCCTGCCACAAAAATAAACTTTAACAACAAATTCACACAGGAAAAAATGTAAATAATAAATTAGTTCCATGCAGGTTACAAGTGAACTATGACTTGGGCTGCTCCATTTAAACCCACTGCACAGATTCTGCTAATAGTAGGCACTTGCTAAATGTAAACAATAATGTATATCCAAGTAAATGAGACACTTTGAGAATTGGCGAGGGAAAGGCAAAAAAAATGAACCCTCATGTCATTTCCTTGTCTCATTCCAAATTTTTTGTTTTGACAACGGACGATTCCCAGAGGGTTGTGGTTTTATATTGTGCATGTTAACCTAGCTGTCTAGTTCAAATTCTAAGCAACAACAACAAGCACTCCTCCACAGGACACGTAATATAGTAGTTCTTCTGTGTCTATGGTGTAAGAAAAAATGATGGGGACACTAAAGATTGAAAGAGGAAGAACTTGCAGCATAGCAGTTACAAGTGCATGAAGCACCTTGGTTTCAATGGAGTCAGGATGAACATTGAACATCCTAAACTTTTATACAGTTACAATTTACTTCCCCATGATCTGTATGTTAATGAAGCCCCATTGAGATGTCAGTGTCCCAAACCTGCTCCCATTGTACAGTTGATAACAATTTGCAGAATTGGTGCAGAAACAATTAAAGTGTTTACTTAGATCTTCTCTGATAAATCGGTAACACTTTACAATAAGGTTCATTAGTTAAACATTAGTTCATATATTAACTAAAATGAACTAACCATGAGCAATACATTTGTTGCTAATCTTCATTAACATTAGTGAAAATACAGTTGTTCATAGTTTGTTCATGTTAGTTCACAGTGCATTAACTAATGTTAACAAAATTTTAATAATGTACTAGTAAATGTTGAAATTAGCATTAACAAAGGTTAATAAATGCTGTATAAGTGCAGTTCATTATTAGTTCATGTTAACTAATGTAGTTAACTAACTTTAACTAGTGAACCTTATTGTAAAGTGTTATTGATAAATCAAGATCAATGGGTTGATACAAGTATAATGAAATCAGATGAAGTTGAATCACATTTTAGGGCAGGACACTAATTTCTTACAACGGACATGACAAACATACAAAAACAGCTGATATAAGCCTGGAATTTCACGTGTTTGTTTGTTTATAGTTTAATGCCATGCCAGTTACCCTGGCTATATTCATGGTGAGATAAATATCACCATTTCATCTCAGATAAAATTTCTAAAAATAGATCTGGTCTTCCTTTATAATAAGAGTCAACTGAAAAATAAAGAATTCGAACAGAGTTCAATCTATCACAGTCCATCAAAACATGCTTTAGTGATAATGGATTCTGGCACAAGGGGCATAAAGGAGAACCTTAACCCGTTAACAGAAACTATGTGTTAATCTGGAGTGCCCTATTCGACAACGTGTGTAGGTAATATGATCACAGTGATTTTCAAAATGGAAACAACGTTTTACACCAATTCCAGGATTGATTTTGTAAAGGAATTTGACAAAGTGAAGTGAAATCCTACTTACAGCTCAAAATTTAAATGAGTAGCATAGGCTTATTGTAGTGAATCAGAATGAGATTATTTTTTGCACTTAATGGATCGATAAGAATTTAGGTATTTTTACAAAGAAAAATCTTCCATAGTGCAGCTTTAAAGGGGTCAAATGATGCTTAATATTTTCCTTTTCCTTTAATGAATAATGTATCTGTTTGTGCACAATATGCAAAGTTACAAAGTCTCCCACAAAGGGATTTATTTTAACAAGAACCAACCTAAAATGCCTCGATCAAAGTCCAGAAATTACCGTCACAATGTGAAATAGTAGCATAATCCCGCTCAAAGGCATACACAAAGAGATAAGACAAGGCTTCTGTGACTTATAGTGTTGTTGCAATGTCATGAAGACGCTGTGGGTTTGGATGCGAAAGCTAAAGCCTTCCGAAAACAGATGAAATTAGGAATCATTGGTTAAGATTTATTTATAGCGCTGTTTCTAAACAGTACAACCCAAAAGTTTACTTGTTTACAGTGCATTTTTTGGAGGACAGCTTCCCGAACCTGGGAGAGCACAATGCCGGCTATACACAAGTCGGTTCCAATTGATTTGCTTGATCATCCACATATTCAGAATGTGACTCAGGCTTTAATTCAGATGATAAAATAGATGACATTATTAATCGTTTTTTATTTTTAAATGCTTTAAAAGCCTTGGATGCTGAAACTCGCAATTATGGTAAGGGGCATTACATTTTCGACACACGCTTAAGGTGTTTGGCCAATCACAACACACGAAGTCAGCTGCCTGAGCACTCTGGGCTTTTTCAGAAAGAGGGGCTTTGTAGAAACCGGAACTCAGATTATTTCAGACAGACTGGGAATAGAGGTGCTGCAATAATTATGTTATGTGTTTTTTGAACGTTAAGGCATGTTAAAGGTGATAAAGAGGATCTTTTCGTCGACTGAGAAACCAAAGACTGTTAATGAGTTTTTGAAATGAGCGCATGCGTAAGAACAACCCCCCCTCCTTTCGAGGGAACGCCTCCCAAAACTCGTGCACGAGTACTGGAACACGAGTGTTTACCACCGGCATTCGCTGTATCGTGTTAGTGGATTCATTATGTCGGACTCACCGCAGGTAACTCATAATCTGCAGTTGTTACTCCTGTCTCCGGACAAAAACATCGCATGCGGTGCCTGTGGAGTGTGGAAAGTTCCTGGAGCGCGCAGCCGCGCTCGTCTCTCACAAGGAACGTCACGGCAGTGATTGACAAGCCAGAGGGCCAATCCGCGCACATCTCTCACAAGGAATGTCACGGAAGTGATTGACAAGCCAGAGAGCCAATCGTTTACGCGATGATCGCGTAAACGATTGGCTGATGTTTTTAAGGCCCTACCTCGTGCACAGATGATGTATATTAATATTATTCCTTTCAGTGCACCTAATAAATAGACTTTTATCAGTTAGTAAAGACAGTTTCAAGTAATATTGCAAAAATGTATAAAACAAAACATCCTCTTTAGCACCTTTAACCTATTATATTACACCCAATAAACAAAATCAGAGAAAGCATGAGAGAGATGACAATCATGGCACTTACTCTGAAAGTATCAGTTTTTGTTCCATTATGCCCATAGTCTACAATCAATGCTGCGCCTCCGTCATCAGCAATCCGATTGGCCAGTTTCTGAACAATGACTCCACCTTCTGGACACACTTCCACATGCTGCCTGTTTTCATCTTTCTAAAAATAATAATTGACAGAGTTCACTAACAAACAAGAATGTACAAGAGGATGAAACAGAAAAATCTTTTCAAATAACATTTATTTTTTCAAAAGCTCAAATGATCTGATGTTATTTATCTATTTTAGAAACATAGGCATGATGATCTACGGGGTCATCGCTCTGAGGATATTTAATGTTGGATGTTTTTTCTTAATGACACCACTCCATGGGTGTCATTAAGAAATTGTTGTTGAAGTTTTGTGTGAATGTACATATTTGCTATTTATTTATTACATATTTTATCCTTCTTTTTATCCTGACTATCTTGGAAAGCATTTTGGTTAATTGATGTTGTTTTTAAATGAACTCTAGAATTAAAATTGTAAAATGGACTTGCATTTCTTCTCATCTGCTGACTGATTGGCCACATGACAAATGTTCTCAGCAAAGGAGGAAGAACTCACTTGTATAAGCATGCTGGAGGCCAGTGTAGGACTTTGAGAAACCACAAATCTCAGTTTTTCTGGACTTTCAGGATCAATATCAACCATCACCTCCCGCCAGCCTTTCTCTGTTCTCTAAAAGACAAAAATCCTTTTATGTAATGCTAATGTTTAAGTTTGAAAATTATTATTTAAAATTAACTTATGCTAAGATTTTTAATATTTCACGTGAATACTTAATTTTACAATCTGGTGTACCTGAAACTTGTGAATGGGTAATGCATCAAAAAACTCATGGGCAAGGAAGACACTAAAACCTGGCAAAAGGAAAACAGACTTTGATTACAACAAGAAAGCACCATTACCTTATCAAGGAGAGAGTTTTTTTCAGTTTGATGCGTTCATACCCCTCGGGACATCCTCTATCCTGTGGTACCAGTATATAGGCAGGCCAGTACATGTGGTCCCACTGCGGTAAACAGGCTGATCATCATTACATGTCCAAGTCTGATTTCCAGTTAGACATTTGGCCTGAAGTTGGCTTAACTTTGGGCTGACCTCCACAAGATGAACAGAGATTTCTGTCTCTCCCAGGACAGCTTTTAACTGACTGAAAACCTGGAACATATGAACACGACACTTGCTCATTTGAAGCATCCCCACAGTTGTAAGCACCTAAAGCATTCCTTTGGTACTCTAAAGTGCACAGTTAAAATTTTTAATGTGAAATTACAGTATATTCCAGGTTAATAATTGCATTACTTTCACAGTAATTTCACAATATTACTTCTCTTGGTATTACTTGGTATAACTTAACTGCACCCTCAGAAATTTATTGTAAAATCTACAGTACTTTACTGCAAATTTCAGTCAAGTTTTTACAATTGTACTGGTAAAAAAAAAAGAAAAAAAAAAAAAAAAAAACTTGGTTTCACTTGGTTTTTCATTATTTTGTAGTATTGATGTCTGTGCATAGGTGATGCTTATAAGAAAAAAAGTAATGTGTTGCAAGATGATGTCACTATTGTGAAAGATCAATCCACAAACAGTTATGAATTTGAAATAAGATATAAGTAAATCTTCATGCTAAAATAACATTAAAACTAAATCATTATATTCGTGCTAAGAATAGTTTGACTGACTTAAGATCAGCTAATTGGCAGAGATCAGCTGACCTAAGATCAGCTTATTTTATATTCTAGCTTGTTTTAACAAATGTTTCAGTTGTCACCCTTCTGACTGGCTAGATCAGAAATTTGAATATGAATATACAAGGTCCAAGATCCAAAGCAAATGGGATACTGATCACCATTATGGTGACTTCAAAACAATTACAGTGGTAAACAATATAATTTCTTACAGTGACATGGTTAAAGACAACTTTATAATGTGAATTCACAGTAAAACAAGAGCAGTACATTACTGTGATGCAAGTATCATTTTGCTGTTGATTAACAGTAATTTATAAGAAAATGACCCAGCATGCATTCATTTTAGGGCTGGACGATTATGGCCTAAAATCAAAACCTCGATTAATTGAACATTTTACCTCGATTACGATTAATGAACGATTGTTTTATTTCTGATTTTTTATTTATTTATTTTATTTTTTTTTTTTGCCCTCATAGTTCACTGACAAGGTTTGTACTGTAAATAGCCTATGATTGACTATTAAGGTGGGATATTTTTTTTCCTGTTGAAAGAGTGATCTGACATCATAGCTCACTATCAGCAGTTATTTTATCTATGGTTTGTAACATTTCTTACAGGTTTCTGCTCGTTGTAAATTAGATAAAGATAAATTAGCACAGTACCAGTAGTGATTGCGTGTGTGAATTAGTCATACCGTCTCTCTATTAATTGTGAAGCTGTGGGTTGTAAATAGTTCCTTCAAAAGCAGAAAAAATAGCTGCTATAACTTTTAAGTTTCTAAGCTATTTTAGTGATAAATCACAGGACAGCGCTGACAACAAGTTTCTGCGTTCCTCTGTGTGCGCGCGATCTTCACGTTTTGCGCAGCTGTTTGTATGAGTGTTCGTGCCACATGCAGCTGCGCGAGCGCGGCAAAGATGTATATATCTATGCGAGCGCGGTAGCTCGATATAATAATACACATCCGATCGTCTAATCGCTTGAATGTCCAAACCATAAAACAAATACAACTGACAAAGTTTAGTCAAGACGCAAGGCTCACCGCTCGCGCGCCATCACTATGTGTTGAACCAGCGTTCACCTCCGTGTTTTGCTTTTATGCACTTGGGTAAAGTTGGTTTTATATTCGCACATTCGGACATCCGTATTCAATAGCCTTGTTAATCACACCACATTGGACATTCAGTGGACATTCACAAGTAAATATGCCATTAAAACAATACTTGCCTATTTTGATCGACTGTGAAAAATGTTGTAAGTTGACAATCGTTGGTTGTCAATATCATGTCGCTGCTTAAAATTCGCAAACATTAATTTATTGCACATTTATTGGAAAGTCTGAATTCATCAGAAGTCTGAATGTGCGAATATAAAACTAACTTTACCGAAGTCTTTTATGCCACTGACTGGACTGGGCGGAGTCACGTGGCTACACACGCAGTTATGTTTTTAAGGGGGAAGTATTAACAGGATTAAAAAACCGAAATAACCGACATGGGAAAATTACGTCGGTTAGAGGTTCTGAATTTCGGTTTCGATTAGTTTTCGATTAATTGTCCAGCCCTAATTCATTTCACTATAAATTTTTGACTACAGTAATTTATTGTAAAATAATACTCTTTAATAATTCTGTAAATTCCTAGCAATTTTTTTATAGTGTGTATTTGTGCAGTAATTATGTTTTGTGCATAGGCTACTATCCTTGCATTACAACTGCATTCCTTTTAATGACAGTTAAAGGTGCTAAAGAGGATGTTTTGTTTTATACATTTTTGCAATATTACTTGAAACTGTCTTTACTAACTGATAAAAGACTATTTATTAGGTGCACTGAAAGTAATAATATTAATATACATCATCTGTGCACGAGGTAGGGCCTTAAAAACATCAGCCAATCGTTTACGCGATGATCGGCCCTCTGGCTTGTCAATCACTTCCGTGACGTTCCTTGTGAGAGACGTGCGCGGATTGGCCCTCTGGCTTGTCAATCACTGCCATGAAGTTCCTTGTGAGAGACGAGCGCGGCTGCGCGCTCCAGTAACTTTCCACACTCCACAGGCGCCGAATGCAATGTTTTTGTCCGAAGACAGGAGTAACAACTGCAGATTATGAGTTACCTGCGGTGAGTCTGACATAATGAATCCACTAACACGATACAGCGAATGCCGGTGGTAAACACTCGTTTTCCAGTACTCGTGCACGAGTTTTGGGAGGCGTTCCCTCGAAAGGAGGTGGGGGTTGTTCTTACGCATGTGCTCATTTCAAAAACTCAGTAACAGTCTTTGGTTTCTCAGTCGACGAAAAGATCCTCTTTATCACCTTTAACAACAGAGAACTTTAATTCTTGAAGACAATGTCCACAAAAATCTTCTAAATGTCAATATTTCATATTTATTTTTTGCTACGTGTTCTTCAACATCAAGCATTATAGAAGAAGCAATCATTGTGGAAACAATGGAAAAACCAAGAGGTAATTTTTTACACATACTGTTTTGCTCACATTTGCCAAAAGTGCCAATATTATTGCATTTTATGATGCCTTCCCCTACCAGACAATAGCCATTGGAGTATTTACCCTCAGGATGTCACTGGCTAATGAACCTCTACCTGGTCCGAGCTCCACTAACTGGAACACACTGGATTTCCCCGCTGCCATCCACTCACTGACACACCAGACACCCAACAGCTGTGAAAGAAAGACCATAGTTTTTTTTATAAATGTATATGGTTTTAAGACTCAGTGGACATTTCATTCTAAACAATGCTTACCTCACCGAAAATCTGACTGATTTCTGGTGACGTAATAAAATCACCTCCTGCTCCAAGCATGTCATTTTTCACGTAATATCCCTAAAAATCAGAATGATTTTTAACATAGTGTGTTAAAAACATTGAAGACTAGACAGTAATTTTCTTCTATTAAATTCTGATAATAGAGATAAATAGGACCAAAATCCTATACACATAAGCTCTTGGAAAGCATCCTACATTTAGAAGGATGTTCCGTTACTTCATCCTCTACAGTTAAAGATCTGGGTGTTACATTAGACAGCAATTTATCGTTTGAAAATCATACTTCCCATGTTACAAAAACAGCATTCTACTACCTTAGAAACATTGCTAAGTTACAGAACATGTTACCTGTTTCAGATGCAGAAATACTAATTCAGGCATTCATGACCTCAAGACTGGATTATTGTAATGCATTACTAGGTAGCTGTCCTGCATATTCAAAAACAACAGTTAGTCCAAAAAGCAGCTGCTGGAGAAAACTTGATATCACCCCAATATTATCATCTCTACAATGGCTACCTATTATGTTCTGTATCAATAATAAAATTCTGCTTCAAGCTCCTTTGTATTTAACTGACCTTCTATCACACTACAATCCATCATGTTCTTTAAGGTCACAAAACTCTGACTTTGACTTTTGAACATACTAAGGATATTCAATCATTTATGAAAAAGTGGTATTGTGTACCCCTAATTTGATAATTCAAATAAGCACTTTGATTACCCAGCCCTAATTGTAATGATACAAAAAGTTTAAGAATTTCATAGAATACAGTATCAAAAGTGAAAGTGATATGATACATACCGACACTGGATTAGTGAGTGCCTCCCTCATATACTCGGCTACTGAAATTGGGCCTGTGGCAGTGATTTTGGAAATAAGATGTTTAAGGATGGATGTGTTTGACTCCAGTCTCCGGATGGAAGAGTTTGAGCAGGATCTGTTTCCCCATACGGTCCACATCACTACAACAGACAGCACTGTATCATTACTATGCAGTTTTCTTAGTTGTTGTGACTTTGTCATCTCTCTCTACAAAGAGATTAATCCCTGGACTAAAGAGAACAAAAGAAATTAATAAAATAAGCACATCTTTGCAATACATGATATTTTAAATTATATTTAAAAAAACAAAAAGAAAACTTTTAAAAGCTTTAATAAAATTTCACAATATTACTGTTTTACTGTAATTTTTTATCAAATAAATGCAGCCTTGGTGAGCATAAGAGAATTCTTTCAAATATCTAAATTATTCCAAACCTTTGTATGTACTGTATGTGTATATCTTAACATATATGCAAGCAAAAAGGTATGAGAGCCCGTGCTGTATTGTGAATACAATCACGACTGAAGGGAATTGTTTGGCATGAAGTCCCTGACAACATTAATAATGACAGGGAATATGATGAATATTGGATTTTTTTTAATTATTACTATTTTTTCATTTCAAAGACATATAAAAATAAAATACCAAATACAAGTGTTTAGGCAACAGTCTCTACTGAAGTAAAAGCAGTAAACTGATCAAAAACAGAATAAATCAAATGACTTCGCCTTCCTTTTCACTTCATAATAAAAGACCCATGTCTGCCGTTGTGCCACCCTGACATTTGAGAATACACAAATTCTCGAAGTTTTTCAATTATCTCAACAGCTTTAAAACTACTGATATTTATACAACGTGTTTATATGAAAGGTTTCAAACATTAACTTATTCCATAGTATTTAATTTTGATTTTTATTATTAAATTAACATTTTAAATAGTTTTCCTAGTCAGTTAATTTGTGCGGAATGTTGGGCCACCTTACATTTTTAGGGTTTAAGATACCAACACAAATAATATTTATTATTTGTATGTACTGAAAATGAATTCATAGGCTTTAGAGAATAAAGTGATACATGTCATGAATTTATCAAATTATTTTAAAAGGAAATAATGCACTTGGACACTTGATGTAGCTTACAACTGCACGCTTTGACAAACATATATAGCCCTGTTTCGGAATAGCATACAATATTACATGCGAAATGTACGCAGTAGAGTATGTGCAGTAGTATTTAATAGTTATTTGATCAGACCTCAAGTTTTATTTTGAGTGACACTCGTAGAGCTGAGCACGTAACTAAATGAGATCAAACAACAAGAATGCAGCACACTACTGTCGGAAACATTTATCACAGCAGAATGAATTTGTTTAGGTGTTCAACACGTTAGTATTTAATTACCAATATAGTGTATCACACTCTCAGCAAAATAAACTCATCTCACCTTCTGGCATTAGCCGCTTCAGCCTCAGCACAGTCCTCATGCTGCTCTCATTAACAACTTATTTCATGCCCCGAAATTATAAACATTTATGACGAAGGTGAACATCTTTGTGCTCCACACACTGCTCTATCACATATCCTTCATTCGGAATCGTCTTCTTCTGATTCTTGGCAGATCGCACTTATCAGTGCATTACTGCCATCTCCTGGCAGCTTACTAATAGTACCGTTCATCTCTCCCTGCGTATCCACAGGGAGATCTTATTTTATTTACTGATGCTCAAAACAGTGCACAAGTAATAACAAATAACAACAAAATACAAAAGGAAAAAGAAAAGGAAAAGTCGCTGCTTTTATTTCCTGCTGTTTATTAAAAGTAAAAAACTTATACAACTCTCCTGATATCAAAATGAAGAAGAAAGCCTCAAAAAAAAAAAAAAAAAAAAAATATATATATATATATATATATATATATATATATATATATATATATATATATATATATATATATATATATATTGTGGGTTCCCTATATTATTACATTAATAATTATTATTATTTAGTTGGATTATTAGGATTTTTGGTCTGGTTTTAATACAATTTACCAAAAACCTATTATACTATTAATAGTAGTAATAGTAAACATTGTAAAAAGCAGTTCAAAACAATATGTCTAGCGGTTTTTTGCTGCTGTTTTGAAGCGTTTCATATCATGATTTTGCAAAAATATTATTAATAACCTACTTTGTTCTGTCGTATCTATCATATCTTGTTGCCCCATTAAAAATCTTTACGCCTTTTAAAAGTTTTTCATATAAGAATATAAAAATTTTTAAAATTTGGATTTATAAAATTACAAAGGTTGTTTTTTTTTTTTTCAAGAATAGGCTAATATGCTGCTGAATTATATAGAACCTAGATATGTATTTATTGATAAATATATTTCTATTGTTATTTTGTCTCTAAATGAAGTGGTGTTTAGTGCATTCTGGATTGTTTAACAAATCAAAGGAATTTAACAAATATTTTTAACATTTATTTTTGCTATTGTATTTAATATTTTCATTTTCACAAGCGATTTATACTAAATAAATTACTTTTAGAGCACAAAATACAAGAGAACAAATTTCTTCACAGAAATTTTGCTCTCAGAATGCACCAGATTTATCCATTTAAATTTAAAATGACAATTTTTGACTACCCCCCCTACAGGAACGGATGTCCACCCACCACAGTATTTTTAACTATTATTTTAATAATTATTATTATTTAGTATTTTAGATATAAATTTACCAAAAACCTATTATACTATTAATAGTGGCTCATCAAAACCGCTGCTGTTTATTCGAGAAGATAAGATAAATAAAATGGAATTTAACACAAATTGTATTTAATATTTTCACAGCATGCTTTCTTCAGATTTTAGATATAAGTGGCTGACACCTCAGTTTCTCGGGGTGAGAGGTTTGAATGTGATATAACAGATTTGTAGAACAACTACAGCAGATTCAGTAAAACACAAATGAACAAATAAGAAACAGCAAAATTTGGTCAAAGTGCTTTTAATGAAACTTTAATGAAATTTTTAAATGAAACTAATGAAACATCTTCACAACAAATGAAGAAAATACTATTTAATACTTATATATAAAAACTAAAATAATATTATATAAATAAAAAATAATCAGCAGCAGCTAGTGGTTATATCTGAAGCAGTAGTGCAACTCCAGCTAAGGTCCATTTGGATGGACTGTCTTTCGTCTTTAGGTTGAATGTCCAGATGTATGTGTGTCCGCGCTGTCTGGTCTTATACACGGGACACTGGTACAGACTTCGTGCGTCCTGTTTGTCCACAGGAATTGCTTTTATGAAAATCACTGGCATCATGGGCATGAGCTCCTTCAGACGGGCGTCCACTATAATTCCAGCCTGCAAGACACACATTATTCATTATTCACCAAGGTCTCCCTAAACAAGGAGAACTCAGTAAATTGAAATCGAGAAAATTGGTTAATTAACTCTCTTCTGCTCCACAGATGACAGACCAAAGATTGCAAAGTATTAGAGGGACGAATGCAAATAATGTTGACAGAGCAGCATCCATAAAGGACGCAGTTTATGATTTCTCCTCAAATGAACACTCTAATTGACTTGCGGCTACAGCAAAGGTTTATTGTGTTTTTAAATAGTGATCATTTTACGACTCTCTGAATAAATACAGTCACTGAAACACTAAAGCTATCCTCGCACACCTCCACTTCACTAGCTGTATTAGTTTAGACAATTCATCAATACAACACTGTTGGGATAATGGGGTGAATTTCTTTAGTTTCAGGGCCTGAAAACATCATACTCACGTCTTCATGCTCAACTCTTTAAGCAGATTACACTAACTCATCAGCTAAGAGAATATCTTGGCTTTAGAAAACCATATCATAACTACCCTTACGAAAAAGAAGTACTTCAAGTTAATTTTATTAAGTATACTTAAGTAATGTCCAAGTGTATTTGTAAGTATATTTTATGTAGTAAGTATACCAGTATCAATGTGTACTATTTCAGTACTGCTTTGCTTCAGAAGGCCTTTATTAACCCCCCAGAGCTGTGTGGAGTACACGTTTATGATGGATGGATGTGGATGGAAGCACTTTCTTCAGCTCATACTCTTGAGTGAATCTCCCATTCACTCCCATTATAAAGCTCAGATGCATCAGGATATTTATTAAAATCTCCAAGAGTGTTTATCAGAAAGAAGAAATTCATATACACCTAGGATGGCTTGAGGGTGAGTAAATCTTGGGCTAATTTTCATTTGAAAGTGAACTAATCCTTTAAGTACAGTATAGACCAAATATACAAATAGACTTTTCTGTCAGTATAAGTCAAGTATACTTAAGTGCAATTTTAAGTTTATTTCTGAGAAGTACATAAGGTATATTTCTGAGAAGTATATAAAAAGTAGACTGAAAGTATACTTTCTTATTTTTGTTTAAAAGAAGCATACTAATAGCACACTTGAATAAACTTCTTTTTCATAAGGGTATGGGTCATCACATATATGCCTCTGTCTTTGATGTCCTCTCAGTAGGTGGAGAATCTCATTCATATAAATATGGGTTTTTTTCCTCCATCTCTGGGTGAGCGTCTGCTCATTTGTGCTTTCACACTTGGATAAGATGTGCGGTGGAAAACTGCTTACAATCTTCCTGTGTGTAATTAAAACTGTTTTTTAGGGAGATTCCCAGAAAGCCGGATGCCTTTAGATTCATTAGAGCACTAATGGCGCAAACAGACGTTCTTTGCGTTGCGGGTCAGAGTGTTTGTGTGTTTGACCTGTGTGTGGGAGTGTTAAAATGTAGTGACTGGATCAACTCATTTAACTAAATCAATTGGTAAATTAACCAAATGCTAATTAAAGTCTCAGCTGGAGACTCTCAGGTGATGTGCTACATGTTGACGCACATCTAAGGTGCTTAAAAGGCAGAGGCTGCTGAATGTCCATCGTCATGTGAATTTGAAAAGAGCAGTAACCACCTGCTGTGCATTAGACTGGCTTCATCAAACTGCTCAAACTCCCTTTGGTTTTCACTTTATTTTGATGGTCCCTTTAACACATTCTGTTGACTTTAACGCTGCACCTACATGTCTACTAACTCTCATTAGAGTAGACTGGTAGGGTTAGTGTTAGAATAAGTTGACATGTACTTGAAAAGTTACTTATAGTTAGTAGAATGTCTGTTAGCAGAGTTAGCAGATATTAAGTGGACAGTCTACTAATACTCTAATGAGCGTTAGTTGCAAATGTAGTTGCAAAGTTACTTAAAGTCAACAGAATGTTCAAAAGGGACCATCAAAATAACGTGTTACCCTCCCTTTTAATTTTTCATAATAATTTAGTCAAGGCATTACACAAGGGCAGCAGGACGTCTGGATGTGCACAGCAGAATCATCAGACTAGGTAAGCAAGCAAGGACAATAGCGAAAAATGGCAGATGGAGCAATAATAACTGACATGATCCATGATAGCATGATATTTTTAGTGACATTTGTAAATTGTCTTTCTAAATGTTTCGTTAGCATGTTGCTAATGTACTGTGAAATGTGGTTAAAGTTACCATCGTTTATTACTGTATTACTCACGGAGACAAGAGCTGTTGCTATTTTCATTTTTAAACACTTGCAGTCTGTATAATGCATAAACCCATTTTCATTCTTTATAAATCTCTCCAACAGTGTGTAATGTTAGCTTTAGCCCGTTAGCCATGGAGCACAGCCTCAAACTCATTCAGAATCAAATGTAACCATCCAAATATATACTATACTTACATGATCCGATGCATGCATGCAGCATGCAGACGAACACTTTGTAAAGATCCATTTTGAGGGTTATATTAGCTGTGTGAACTTTGTTTATGCAATGTATAATAGAGTCGAGAGCTCGGGGGCGGGGAGTGCGACGATTTAAAGGGGAAGCAGCCTGAATCGGCGCATTTATAATTATGACCCAAAATAGGCAGTTAAAAAAAATTAATAAAAAAAATCTATGGGGTATTTTGAGCTGAAACTTCACAGACACATTCAGGGGACACCTTAGACTTATGAAAAAACGTCCTAGGCCACCTTTAAAAAGGTTGTATTTTTTGCATTAAAAAAAGCAATTTTGATATTACAAATGTTTCTTCTTGTACATTTGTACTTGACACAGCTGTATATTAAGGGGGCGACACAGCTAATTCACTCACTGACCCCAAAACAAATTCATTTGTGAAGCACAAGGACAGAGGAAGTGATTGTTATGAGAAAGTAGGATGAAGAAAAATTTAGACCAATTACTGTTAAAGTGTCTGTTTTTGCTGTCAAGCTTTCCATGTTTGCTCTTTTTACAAATATTTTCTGCTAGACGAAACAGACCGCGCTTGAGCTGTGAATGTGCTGCAGATGGTCTGTCACTGAATATCCTGGTTATAAGCACATCTTCACTGGCAAGAATGGTGGTGATAGCTTTATCGCTCTCTCATTCTACAACTGACACTTCATTAGTTAACAAGTGAAGGATAACCCTGGTCCTGTCATGAATCCAAAGACAGAAGAGTTGTACCTGTGTGTCCCATCGTGCACCCTCCATGAACAGCCCGTGGATGTAGGCGCCCTCTCTGGGTGGAGCGCTGAAGTCCTCGCGGCTCTTTTTGGTCACATCACACTGCAGGCTCATTCGGTCCAGCGGCCACTCGTTACGGCGGGCCATTGGATTGCATGATTGCCGTGAGGAAGGACTGAGGGTTGAAGAAGCCAGCTAGCCAAACCACGGAGGGCAGGCTGAAGTCAGAGGTCCAGGTCTCCAGCTCTCTGATCCGGTTCAGGAGGTCCATGAACCAGATGGCCAGACTAGACATGGATGGATAGGCGCGCTTGGTCCAAGAGTCGGGCACTTGGTCCAGGTAGATGGCATTCTGTAAATTCTCCATGTCAGTGGTCATCGTGAGCTCACCCTGTGAGAGGAACACATGAAACGGTGCAGCTGAAATCATTCTGTCACAACATCTATTGTTTTAAATGTTAAAAAGACACCCTTTTCCTTGAGGTCCTGAAATTACGGATGTTGTTTCTGATCACTGATCACTCAATAGGCATCATTGCAAATTTTCAGTGTTAATGTAAACAAACAGACGTTGCTTTTGAGGTTATTTTGCTGCTTAGTTTTAAAGAGTTACATTTTTCACTTTTTCATTTTCAAGAATTCAAATGTGATTCTCCTTTATTTATTTTCTCCCGTTACCAAACACCAGAAAGAGACTGGATGTGTCATTCTAGCAGGTGTGCAAAGAAAGCAATAACTGACTGCATATCAGATTTTAATAATATGGCATAAAAATCATTCGGCCACCTGATCAGCATTTGATGTGGTGATGAAATCTCAACAGCAGCAGACAAAAGGTTTCAGAGGAACAGATAAAAGAATCTCCGTATAACAACAAGTGATTTAGTTACAGGTGTTTGAGTGTGTTTGAATGTGTGAATGAGCGAGTGTGTGTCTGTGTGTCTGTTTGTGAGGGTGTGTTTGTGAGAGAGTGTGTGTTTGTGTGTGTCTGTATGTGTGTGCGTGTGAGTAAGTGAGTGTCTGTGTGTGTGTGTGTCTAACCTTCAGGCCCAGATTGAGCTCTTTTAGAGAACGTTTGATCTCTTGTGTCAGGACATTCATGCGCTCACACTCCTGAAACGCCACAACAATATACGGCGTTCTTTCCTCCACCTTCCCCATCATCTCCGCCATATTGAACTCTTCCGGAAGCTTCTCCAGAATCTCATCAAGCACAGCTTTCACCTGGACACACAAACACATGGCAGATGAAATCAAGACTGTCTGAAATCACTTCCTATATCAAGAAATAAATATTTTTTTCCCTGTGGCAAAAGCCTTTCACTTTTTTTTTTTGCCATTTAACTTTATTTGAACTTTCACCCACAAACATAGAATACACAAACACAGACATTACCAAAACAGAACAGAGACGTTAAATTGATAAAAGCAAATAATAAAAATAACAATATAATAATTTAATTTTAATAATTTAGTCATCCATTGATTAAAATATAACAAGCCAAAATGATACAGACTGTTAATTAGTATTTTTTCCCCTTTTATCTTCCTTGACTAACTAATTTACTGAGGTACAATTATTGGTAAATCAAGAACATTGTACACAGAGGAAATTATCATTTGGAAGATGATTCAAATATTCAATCAGCTGCAGGCAATGTGTTCATCTAATAATGTTACTTGATGACGTTATCACTGCTTTACAGACGAATGAGGAGATGCTCTGAGCATAGAAAGAGTTTGGATGGGAGGGTTTCAATACTTAATTAATAATAATAATAAAAATGATAATAATAATGAACAAACATATTAAACATGACAATCAAGCTATCAAAGTAGGATGTGCACAAAGACTTCATTATTTCTCTAAGAAAGCACACGCATGTGATTAAGTTGTTTCCATTCACATCAGCGTCTGAATTCGCTGGAATAAAGTCCATAAGGAATAAGTGAATGATTTCAGACAGAGCATTTGGATGTGAAATTGGGCCATTTAATTAAATCCTCTCAGTAGATCTATTTGTCTATGTCAGATAAATGAGGAGTTAATGCAAAGCAGTCATTGCTTACAAATCCCAATCTCTTAACTTAAAAAGGTCAGCTGTCATAATGCATTCAAGCACTCTTACACGGCTCCCATCTCTCATTGTTTAAATGTCAGAGGCCTCCAAACCAGCCGACTGCTGGGAAATGAGCCGACTTTAACCTCTCCAGACACAAGGGCCTTTCAGTGTCTGTCTCAGGACATGAGGACATGATCGCTGTCACCCTTTCCTGAGAGTTTAATGAGGTTAAATGTAACACTGATACACTAAACTAAGCAGAGATGTGCGCGTCGTTGAGTTCAGATCATACTGGTAACAGCTGGTAAAGACATCAACAAAAATATCCCTGAATAGGTTTAATTCAGGTAAATTGAGACACACTTTGCCATTGACATGACTGGGAAAATGCCCTAATTATCCTGAATTAAACCTAATTATTTTTGCTGTGAGAACATCAATACAGTATCATGAGCTATTATATTGCAATACTTTGAAGTATCTATTTTTTCTCTTCTTTACAAATGGGACTAAATAATGTGGGAAGAACTTGAAGAACTAGGTGTGAGTGTATATATATTTTGTGTTTCCGTGAGTCCAGAACCTTCTCATCGCACGAGCCGGCCATTCCCTCTCCGGAGCCTCCGTCTCTGGGCTGCATCTCCAGCACGGTGCGGAAGAGCTTCTCTGACGTCTGCGTTAGGAAGCCGATCTCAGCATTCGGGTGAAGGCCGTACAGGTACGGAGACTCAGCCGGAAGAGCAGCATCAATGTACTGAAACAGAACCAAAAAGAGCTGTGATGAGCTGTGGGACGGAAATAATCCAGCTAACAAAAATACGTTCTAAAAGCATTCCCATTAAGTTATGAAAACGTAATTTAAGTATGTTCTCTGAACGTTCAAAACATCCAGTTTATTAAATGTTTTAAAAATGTTATTTCTTGGTTAAGGGAATGTTCCATTTTATCTTTCTTCAAACATTACGGGAATGTGAATGTTCTTGGAACGTTCTGAAACAAGTAACATTAAAAAAACATTAGACAAACGTCCAACTAAAACATTTCAGGTAAAAACACTCCATGAATGATGTATAAATTATGTTTTTGTGCTAAATTTCTGAGAACGTTCCCTGTTAGCTGGGAAGACAGACAGATCTCTTCTGCTGTGATCATATTCCCTGAATGTCATTAGACAGAGCGAAACATTCACTGTGCCTCTCGTCTTCTATGATGCTTTAAAAGCACTGCAGATGACAGAGACTGAGCCTGAGCCTCAGGATCACTGCAGGCATCTTGACTGCTTACAAACAAGCACATGCCTGCACTGACACTATTCTTGAAGAGCTGCTGTGCAGCAAAAATTATGTACCAGTTATCAATGTAAAGCTGCTTTGATACAATCTGCATTGTAAAAAGCGCTATATAAATAAAGGTGACTTGACTTGACTTGACTACAAGAAACACAAACACAACACCCTACTGATGAAATCTAGTATGTAGTTCTCTGCTATGAGTGCCAAAATATTACCCATGCATGACCCAGCGTCCCAGAGATCTGAATGTATCAGACAGAAATAAAACTTAGTTAATAAACTGGGCTGTAGACACATGCAGAAAATGGAGAGAGCAACAAACAATCATACAGAAGTGTCATGCCCATTCAAACTGTGCCATGAAAAGAGGCATGTGGATTTTGGATGCAACTTTGAAAAAACTCTAAAATACTGTGGTAGAAATCATGCATTCGCAGACGAAATCAGTCCAGTCGAGTCACATTTTCCACATATAATCCTCCTTTAATCAGGTGATTCTGACATCATTTACGGTACTCACCATCATGTAGCTCCAAACTCGTATGGCTTTTTGGAACAGAATAGGAGTTATTATCAAACAGCGAAAGCTGATGATCACTGACTAGATGATTAAAGCATGTCAGGTTTTGAAACCAGGGCACCTACAAGTATATCTAGTTCAGGGGTTTTAAACCATATTAAAATGTTTTGAGTCTGAAATGTTAAGCTCTAAAAATGCATTTTGTAAACACATTTTTTAATCTTCTTTATTCTTTTATATTTTCCACAGACCCTAGTCTGACACTAACCATCTGCAGCTGTCCTTATAATAATCATGACAGATATGACACACTTTATGTCCCAAAGATTTGCATATGTAGGACTGAGCGTATGTAGGGTGTGATTTCTCTCTGTACCTGATGATAACCATTGTAGTCTGTGTTTCCAGGCAGACGGAAGCCGTGCGCAAGGTACAGCTCTCCGTCCATCATCTCTGGCTTGATGTACTCTTCCAGATAAGTACGGCAGAGCCTGCGGTCCCAGTCATCAGTGATGTGACCGCCGTACATGATCTCCCCGAAGAGGTAGCGCAAATCATCATAGGGCACCTAGACGAAGAGACAGAGCGCTTAAAGTATGACCTGCATGCAACCGTCTGATCAGCGGGACTGAACCACCAAACCGCAGCACCTACAACCAATCATTAACTCTCAGTTTCAATGTTACTCCCAAGAGTGCATTTGAGGTATATGAGACTAATTCATTTTCTACAGCTGTCAGCTTTCCATTGCACTGAGTGTTGGCTGTGTGTTAAGCGTCATGTATTGCAGTCCCTGCGCAATACAGTCTTTATGCAGCGCTCTGTTCCTCACAGCTCTGAGTAGTGTGATTAAGGGGCTGTTTACACGATACTGTTTTCAACTAAAAAGAAAACTTTTAATGTGTTTTGGCCTTTCATTTATATGACAACTGTGTTTTGGTGGCCTGAAAATGCAAACTTGTGAAATCTGTGAAAATGGTGATGGCATGCACATGCGTATTACGTGTTTAGTTTATCCACCTTATTTTTCAATGTGGAAGTAAGGTGTTTTCTGTGAATGTGAATGTAACCATTTTTATTAGCCGCTATAGGGAAATAAACGAGAAGAATATCAAAGTCCCAGTAAACTGTAAAAATAAGGTGGATAGGCATGCACGTCTGGCGCGAGTGCTCTATAAAAGAATGCGTATGCGCAGGCACGTAGTCTTTCATTACAAAGTGACATTGCCAACTACTTGTCTGGCATGCATAATACAGCGTTTTTAGTCATTTTTGCGGATCCATCTGAATGGGGATAGTTTTGAAAATGTTTTCATCTGTACAAAGATAAAACTTTTCTGTTTTTCCTTTGTCATGTAAATGTACCCTTAGTGTGATGGTGGCTGCAGCAGCATCATTTTCGTTAGAAAATGTGCATAATTAAAGAGCATAGAGCAGTGGATTGATATTCCTCAAACATTCTGGTTGGAGTTTTTCCAAATGATTTTCTTCCTTCTGTGAAACACAAAACTAGAAGCAGAGTGTCTGAGGTTCTGTTTTCAATAAAATACATCTGGATGATGATTTATACTTCTAAGCTCCTAAAAAAACACCATAAAATCAGTCTATAGGACAGTGCACTATATTCCAAGTCTTCAAAAAGCAATCAGAAATATAAGTTACTGTTCACTGATAATTCTCTGCTGTGGATTATAGTGCACAAGTCATATTGCTGTCTTTCATCATGTTCTAATTGTCCATTTTGGATCTTGGCAGTATGAATTAAGAGTAAATGAGAAAGAGTAAATGATGCCAATTTTTGGGTGAACTATCCCTTTAAACCAATAGATGTTCAATATTCAAAACGCTTTTTAATAACATTTGCATACTGAATTACAGCTGGTCTTCTTTCTCACATCAGTTTGCATGATGAATTGTGATTGGTGTTGCCTTTTTACTGTATATGAAACAATTTATAGCTGTAGCGATTCACAGCACTCGAGTGAAACTGACTGTAACATGACACTGGCTTTATCATTTAATTCACACTGAAGCAAAGTCATCTGACTCTTTCCCACTATCAGAAAATGCAAATCTAGTCTTAGTCCATGACTCTTATTTATATTGGGTTTTTGCCATTAAAGCGAGGACTGGTGCATAATTGCTCTGTGTAATGAAGGGCATAAATATTAAATTGTGGAGGTTGATGTGTAGGTCTGTGTGAGTAATTAAACATGCTCAGATCCACAATCAGTCTTTTTAACAACGCATATGTCAGCAAGTGTGTCACTCTCTCTTAGTTCAATAGGCAAACACATGCACTTACCTTGCTGTTGGTCTCCAGATAGTTGTACAGCACGTTGACAGAGATGGTCAGGTCTCCTGTGTTGAATGGGTAGCTCCTGTTCCAGCCCTGAGGGCCGAACTTCCTCCGCTCCGCCACCACTGCATGGAAGTAGCACAGGGCGAACAGAATGCTCTTGAACTCATTCTCGCGGGCACACATCTCTAGAGTATCCTGTCAATTAGGACACATCAGTATCACACTTCACATTCTGCCAACAAGATTTGACTTGAGAACAAAGAGAAAGCATTGAAAGTGAAAACCTTTGCCGCTGCTATTTCATTGTTCCCAGTTGGACATCAGCCATTAGGACAGACAAAAGAATGACTTCATTCCAATATATTTAGGAGCTGAGACTCCTTTTTAATTGTCACTGCTTGTCAGAGCTTTCATCGCCAGGCTCATCATTTCAAATCACTTCAATGAGTTTGAGGGATCGAGGGGGTCAGGAGCCAAATGGCACCTCCACCTCATGGGATGCGTTTGTTTGTACAAGCAATCTAATAACATCATTAAAAAAATACTTGTCCGCTTATAGGAGCCCTTATACAGTAGGTCGATCTGGTGCTGCTGATACAGTCTGTTAACAGTCAGTGTTTCGGTAGCAGGAAACTTGGCATGCTTTTTTTGTCTCTCACATATTTAATTAATAATAATTTAGGTATCATTCAAAAGCTTAAACACTTAAAATTCATTATGTGAAAGCATTTTGAAACTGGACATTGCTTTTACGATGGAAATGGTACTTTAAAGCATTTTAGTGGCTACAATTTTTGTGATATCAACTTTAGAAAACAACTCGGTTAGACATATGGCTTTGATTTTCTAACCATTTTAGAGACCAAATTATTATGTAAAATATATATTTTGTATAAAATACAAGATGTTTAGTTCAGTACATTTGCTTTACAGTAAGGGATTGAGGTGCAATCCAAGGGATACAAGCAATCCAATAACATCATTAAACAAATATCCTCTGCTTATATGTCATAAGCAATGGGGGCCCTTATACAGTAGTTTGTTCTGCTGGTGCAGCTTTAATAATAGAGGAGGTGTTGAAGCTCTGATCCAGACGCAAGCGACAGCATTAACATTCAGCACTCACACCAATTTGAACACACATCCAACGAGTCTCAGTTTATGATCTCCATAGCGATGTTTCACTGCTCGTCACAATCAAAACAAACACCAAAAAAATCATTTGAATTTGACGACGCCGAAAGGAAGCAATTGACTCTTTGCTCTTTGCTAAGACACCGGAAAAGGTCAATATGAAAGTAGTTGTCATTTTCTGGATTACTGCTACCTCCTCGAGAGTTGTTTAGGCCTTTTTCTCTGCCACTGATTTGCTTTCAAAGTGCGTACATGACTAGAATGTGACTCAGTGAGAGTCATCAGCACTAGAATCAGCCTGGAGTGAGCTCGAAAGTCCTGCCACAGATCAGGCTTCATCGAGAACACATACAGAACTGTAATTAGCAGAAGCACCGCACACGCATTTGGTCACAGAGATTATCTCACAACAAGCAGATGCTAACAGAAAACATAAAATTAACTTAAACACACCTCTTCTATGATGGCCATATTTAGATTAATTTCTGAAATTAAAATCTTTTTTATATTTTTTGGATGGCATGAAGTCATAAATATCAGGCTGATTTTGTTATTGTCTGTTATTGTCGCCAAAAACAATATTTATGCATTAATAGATTTGAGGGTTTTTTGGGCAAATATTGCACAACATAATTGTAGTAGTATGCAACTATGTGACAGTCCTTGTACTGTGTGTACTTTACCACACTGCAACTCATTGCAGTTGCAGTATGTTTCATATTTATCCAAAGGCACCTGAAGCAGCTGGATTAGGTGTCAGAAGCGTGTGATTATCTGCAGGTCACCGTACCTGATTGAAGTTATCCAGGGCTTTGTGCAGGTTAGCATGCATTCCCGTCGGTGGCTCGTTGGTGATTTTGATGGAGTTCTCCAGGATGCCCTGTGGAATGATGTGGCTATCGGGCGAGGATGATGGCTCTGCGCTGATGAAGACCCTGAAGTTCTGGTGGCTGCCCTCCGCAAGCTGCTCCAGCTTCTTCTCGAGAGTTCCCAGCCATTTAGAGACCAAATGGATATTCTAGTTTTGACAGAAGAGACAGATCTCTGATGGCAGTTTGTAGTGGGTAAAGAATAACACAATGAACAAGAGGATGCAATTTAAGGGTTAGGGTTAGGTGATGTAAAAATCCTTCTACAATTTTCCACACAAGTATCGCCTTTTGTGCTGTCTAAAGCTCTAAACTGCAATGTTTTGCATTTTGTTAAAAAAAATCTAATAAATAAAAAGGGAAAAAGGGGAAATTCTGGTAACAAAAATGACAGATTTCACAGCACACACACTATAAAAATAACAGTAACTGATAATGCAAGAGCACAAACATCTCCTTAATGCTGTTATCTGCAGAATATAACATTGTGCTGAATGAAATCACATTGTTAAAATCACTATAACAGCCCTATTGATCCTGAGAAAGATTTAAATGAAAGAAAAACTAAAATGACTAAAAATTAAACTAAAAATTATGTCAATATTGCAGTTGGTTTGTAATGACTTGAAAGTACCAAGGATGAGCTAAAGCCCACCTCAGAAATTAAGCTTTTCTTTCTTTCTTTCTTTCTTTCTTTCTTTCTTTCTTTCTTTCTTTCTTTCTTTCTTTCTTTCTTTGTCTCTCTCTCTCTCTCTCTCTCTCTCTTTCTTTCTTTGTCTCTCTCTCTCTCTCTCTCTCTCGGGCACAAACACAGTTGAGAGCTGCTAACGTTCTGCTGTTTTAACATTCTTGGATGAAATGTCATTTGCTGTGTCTGAAAACTGAAACATGCAGCTTTTGCAGGCAATGTTTTGCGGCACATACGAATGTGAAAAATGCAGTGTGCTAAGATAACTGCATTTGATTTTTGCTTTCTTTAGGAGCTGACTTGATTTTAAAACACTGTTAAATCATTAAAGGGTTAGTTCACTCAAAAATGAAAAAAACTGTCATTTATTACTTACCCTCATGCCGTTCCACACCTGTAAGACCTTCGTTCATCTTCGGAACACAAATTAAGATATTTTAGTTGAAATCCGATGGCTCAGTGAGGCCTTCATAGGGAGCAATGACATTTCCTCTCTCAAGATCCATAAAGGTACTAAAAACATATTTAAGTCAGTTCATGTGAGTACAGTGGTTCAATATTAATATTATAAAGTGATGAGAATATTTTTGCAGTGCCAAAAAACGAAACAAAATAACGACTTATTTAGTGATGGCCGATTTCAAAACACTGCTTCATGAAGCATTGGAGCACAATGAATCAGTGTATCGAATCATGATTCAGATCGCGTGTCAAACTGCCAACGGCTGAAATCACATGACTTTGGCGCTCTGAACAGCAGATTCGATACACTGATTTATTTGTGCTCCAATGCTTCCTGAAGCATTGTTTTGAAATTGGCCATCACTAAATAAGTCATTATCTTGTTTTTTTTGGTGCTCCAAAAATATTCTCGTTGCTTTATAATATTAATATTGAACCACTGTACTCACATGAACTGATTTAAATATGTTTTTAGTACCTTCATGGATCTTGAGAGAGGAAATGTCATTGCTCCCTATGAAGGCCTCACGGAGCCATCGGATTTCAACTAAAATATCTTAATTTGTGTTCCGAAGATTAACGAAGGCCTTACTGGTGTGGAACGGCATGAGAGTAAGTAATAAATGACAGAATTTTCATTTTTGGATGAACTAACCCTTTAACTAAATGAGGACACACCAAACACTAAGACTTTCTGGGATCCATTTTAATTGTACTCAAATGGTAATGTTCATTACTATCATTAGTACTGAAAAGGTGTATTAAATTGCAAAACTGATGCATTTGGTCCTCACTGTACAAATTGAATTGAATTATAATTTCATTATTTCAAAGGATTGAAATATGTGCATTGTAACTGGGCTTCACAGGAATCCACTTTCCTGCCGAATCTGCCAGTCAAGCTTGATAATGCGGGCGGCAGTGGTTTTAAAAGGCTGAATGCAGCATATTCCTTCCAGAAAAGCCATTAAAGTTAAACACTATCCAGACACTTTTCAAATAATAGTCGTCTGCGAACAAATTCACCTTGCTCTCCTCGTCTTTGCTCATTGTGTATCCAAAAGAAGAGGGGAACTCTGGTCAGCTGAAGTCTGAGGATTTTCTGCTCCAATATTAGCAATTGATTACCTCTGTACAGTGAGTGGATTTCTGCATTTCTGCTGGACAGGACCCTGTGTGCTGCAATCTAATTAACCTTCGCTGGAGGGAAACTTTCCATTGATCCACCATCTCCCTGGCAAAGCCTGAATTCATAAGTGGGCTGAAACAGACTCGCTGAGGTAGGAGATGAAACGGCCTGATGAAGACTGTGGGAAGGTGGTATGGAGATGGGAATCTTTGGGTCCACTGATTGAGATTACTCAATGCAAAGGCAAATAAACTAACACTCATCTCCATGTTTCTGACCAGCACAGCGTGCAGGGGGATTTCACGTAAAGATGTTCATGTTCCGCCGCTTCATCCTTTCAATAAAAGTCACTGTGATTCTGTGCAGGTGCGTCTTGAAAGAGTGAAATATATTCCTGCGTTCCATTATGCAGCATTTTCTCGTGAGATTCATCTACATCAGAACATTTGAATTCAGACCAATAGCCTCTGTGTTTTCTTGACATATCAAACATTGTTTTGTGTTTTAAGCAAACCACATCTATATGGCTAGTTTGTACATGTGGGTGTCTGCTTGAGGACGTCCAAAATAATGTGTAATAAACAGCTGTGGTCGGAAAGTGACATTCGAATGAAATGGACACGGTCTAATGGATACGGTCTAATGGACAGCGGCTGGACAGGTATTCCTCTCTGCCGGCAGACCACAACAGGTAATTTAATCAGCCGTGAGTGAGAGCCGTGAGGCAGACACCACCAAATCAGTTCAAGTTTTGTTCTTATCTGATAGTGTCAGTGAAGTCGGATCAATAATATTACTGCATATTTAGTATCTTATCATGTATTAGTGAATGCTGAAATTAAGATAAATAAGTGCTTTAGAATTACTTTTCATCATAAGTTCATGTTAACTAATGTAGTTAGCTAAAGTTAACAAATGAACCCTTATTGTTACCAATAATGCCAATCAGTTAAAAGAGTAAATGTGACCACTGTGTAAACTTTACTGATCCAGTGTGCTTTACTGCATCAGACACCTGGACTCATGATGCTCTTTGAATGTTTAGCAATTTGACACTCAGTTTGCAGCAGCTGTGGGTGTTTAGTGTTTTACCTGTAAAATCACCCAGTGTCCCTCTCTCGCTGCAATATCCAGAGCCTGTTCTGCCACCACTTCCTGTCCCTGGCCCAGCGAGACGTTGTGGAAATTCTTGTTGTCGAATGTGTATCCCAGTGTTCTTCCTGCAGGATGTTATTAAAGGGTCAGATTACAGATCTGAAGTGTCTGAGGTGTTTCGCAAGCCCTCGGTAATCGGCTAGCGTGTGATTTGACTAGTTGCTATCACAGGCGTGTTTAATCTGATCACTCACATGACTATCAGTAAACCTTCAAATCTGCCTTAGAGGAAAAGTAAGAGTCTGGATAAAATAATTAGCACTGACAGACTATGTTTAGTTTATACAAGCCAACTGGCTTTGAGTGCAGGTAACTGCTGATCTTAAGGGGTCATTTTAAAAATACCAAAATGACATTTGGAAAATGCCAAAATGATACCTTAGCTTTAAATCACTGGATTACTGCAACATTTTGGTGAAATGATGTAAATGGTTTGTACCGTGTTTCTCCACATCCTTCAGTGGGTTGACTCCAGGAGACAGGATGAAGAACATGGGTGTGGCGGCTCCCGACTCCTCATAAGACACGGCGAAGTCCACTGAGCGTCCCATCACATATTTACTGCCCAGCTTCTCCTCCACAAAATCTCTGAAGAGTGAACAAGCTCATTACTTGGCTTTTTACAAACTCATTATTATGACACTGTAATAATGATGAGCTTATTATTTCAATAGGTTCCAAGTGAACCATGTTAAAGAGCGCTGAATGAACTGAACTCTACACAGAGCATTAGTGAAGACTGATTCTCATTGGCAAAGACACTGGCCTGCACTGTCTTATTATATTACAGTTTTTCTCCATTGGTTTGGCTCATTTTTTGAAAAAGAAATTACATTCTCAAAACTCTAAGATAATTTGGCAAAACAGTCTTACAGTTCAGCACAACACTATAGCTCACTTGCAAAAGCTAATATCTCTCCCAAAACTGTTCACTCATGTTTCAAAACTAAATTCCTTTTCCATTTAAAGAGTCAGTGCCACAGAAATGGCAAAGATCCTTCTCAATTGCTTTGGCTCATTTCTTGAAACAGACCGGACATTCTCAACAGTCTTGGTGCTTTTGCCAAAGTAACGTGGATGGTTCGGCACAACACCATGGTTCACCTGCAAAAGCTCATACCTCTCCCAAAACAGTTCACTCATGTGTCAAAACTAAATTTCCTTCTCATTTAAACAGTCAGTGCCACCAAAATGCTTTGTCCCTTTGGCATTGTGTAAGCACTGCAAGTCAAAATGTTTAGATGTTTTGTCACTTTGGAAGAGGACCATTGAAATATCCCTCATGTCCACCTTTCAGTCTTAGCCCAGTCATTCATTGACAATGGTTACGTTTTTTGTCTAGCTAACAGAATACAATTGTGTATAAAACTGAAGAAAAAAAAAAAAAAAGAAGAAATAGGATTTTAGGGTAAGAGTAGCCTCCAAGGTTTGACATCACTGTAACCATTATCATTCACACACATAAAGTAACTTCCATACATCAGAGTAAAAAGAAAATGTATACAGCATAATATACTGTAATATAAACACACAAACAAAAATCAATGAAAATTATATGCAGCCTACAGTGCTGTAAATAAAGCTGGAGTTTCACAACTAACAGTTCTTCACTGGTCGCTCATTTCCTGCCAATGCCATTATTCTCTACAATAGCGTAAAAAAAGAAAACATCAAATCAGTCATACAGAAGAGTCATACACTACATTACATAGGAATGTTCTATGTTCTCCACAAGTTCAACACACTACTGGCCACTACTCCAGTGGTTCAAAACCTGGGGTACATGTACCCCTATGCAGAGGTACTACAGGGGGTATTTGACAGAAAAGGGAGGGAGAAATCATCAATGACTGACTTACTGAAATGTTACAGTAAGACCCACAGTATTAGATAGATTTACATGGGAGGCACTAATTGCAGCTCTTTGACTCTTTTTTCTTTTTTTTATGTTATATTCTTCAAAATAATGATTATAATGATAATTGCATCATACAGTAAGCTGCAGTTTTTAGGCAAAATGCTGAAGTCAGATAAATCAAATACTTTCATACCTGGATTACCTGGATACACAAATCAGGTAAAGTGGGTACTGAAGACAAAAAAGTTTGGGAACCACTGCTTAATTGTAAAAAGGTTATAATGATGGACAACCAGTAACTGACTTACATGTTACATGTTAGTCAAGTTCTAGTTTCACCTGACTGTCAACTGCTGTAATAAATTTATCAAATGTTCCAAGGATTCATATATGGTATTCATACATATTGACAATTGAACAGACTATTGTGCATGTGATGACTTATACAATGAAATGACGATGACAACGTTTTGGAGAAAACAACCATTAGACTGAGAATCAACAATCAGTTTAGATCAACAAGATCTATTCACTTGGAAATTGTGCTAAATGTAGGCTACCTGTACTTAATCATTCGCAAAGATGTACTGAGACATTGAGACATGTACTTAGACATTTGCAATTTGCAAAATGAATGAGAAATTCAATTCTGTTGTGAACAATTGCCAAGTGGTTTAGAGGTTTGTCCATGTAGTTTTGAGAATGTAATTTCTGTTTCAAGAAATGAGCCAAACTAATGGAGAAAAACTGTAACACTGCCATTGTTTTCCTAAAGTTCATGTATCATGGACTCTACTGCATAAACTTCTCAACTACTAACTCTTGACTAATGGCAGATGTCGGTCTCTATAAAGCAGGTTGATCTTTTTTAATTTGTAAATAAATAATAAATTAGCCTGTTAGCTGCTAGTCACATTTGGCACTTTTCCCCTATCACATATTTTAATAATCATCATATATTAGGTATATATATTCGAAAGCTTAAACACTCAAAATCACTTTTTGAAATCAGACATTGTGTTACCTTGGAAACGGTACTTTCAAACCTTTTAGCCACTAATTTTTTGTAATATCAACTTCAGTTTTGGACACAACCTGGTTTGATTTTCTAGTAATTTTAGAAGCCAAATTATTTTTTTAAATAAAAATGTTTAGGTCAGTACATTCACTTTACAGTAAATTTAAACTTCTGTAACGTTCACTTCTGCAATAATCAGCTGAGTGTCTTTAAACAGAGACCAGAATTAGGTTTGTATTCCAAAGCATTCATGAACTACAGCCACCTGAGTTCAGTGGCCGGTTGCATACTGCTAAGACTAGTCTTACAAGTTAGTCATCACATTTTTTTTCTTTAAGACTGTTCATAATTGACTAATTTTTGACTAATCACTAGCTGATCATACTAGTACTTAATTCAAAAAGAGTTCAAACAAGTTAATAAAACAATTATAGTTATGCATATATGCGGTTGGGCTGCTACCATGCAGCAAATGCAGTCACATAAACATGGCAAAATAAGGTGGAAATGTCTAGATGTGGTCTGACCTGACAGCGTAGGTCATTCTGTCAGGACGCAACGCTCTCATCATGCACAGCCGCTGCATTGACGTCTTATTCTTCCACTCTTGAGGGAACTTCTCTTTCTCCGGACACTCGGACTCTACAAACTTCTTCCAGCGTTTAGCCGAGCCTTCAATGTCCCGGTCAAGGTTATGAAACTCCTCCATGGCAGAGAGAGACTGAAACACATATCACCACATAATGTCACCAATCTTTCATTAAATAAATCATTAGCAAGATAAAATACTGATTACAGGTATCACATAAAACCAGCTGAAGTATGAAAGGTTCAAAAGGAAGTTGATTTACATTTAATACATTTACATTTAGTCATTTATCAGAGGCTTTTCTCCAAAGCGACTTACAAATGAAAATAGTAGAAGCAATCAAGTGCCGTGTCAAGTCCCAGTTTCACAAACAAAGTGTTCGTAGCAAGGACATTTTTTTTTTTTTTTATAAATACACAAATAGAGAAAATAAAGATAAAAAGTGCTAATATTACTGGGTCAAGTGTTGACGAAAAAGGTATGTCTTTAGCAGGTTTAATACGTCCACAGACTTTCATTCAGCTTACACTAGTTCGTTTGAAACGGTCCTTGCGTTATGGCAAATTATTTTTTAGAAGTACTTTTTATTTTATGTTGTCTCAGATTTAATATGAAGCTGCATGCAAAATAATTAGAAAAAAGCTTTACTAGAGTTTAGCATGGCACACTGCAGGCCACATCGACTTTCCAGAAGTGTTTCATGTCTGCTAAGCTTTTATCAATAATACATGTTTCATTCAGTATGCATCATTTTGCAGGCATGCTGAGAGGACAATGTGCAATCTTATCAAAAAGAAGAGAGGTAATGATGACAGAAGAGCTCAAATTCAACTACAAAGTAAAGTGTCTTCATGCCAAAAACTGCTAAACATGTAAACATGTGTGTGTTTCTTTATAAACCACACTTACAGAAGTGCTTAGACAGAGTTAGATGTTTAGTAAGTGCTTTTCAATAATAGAATAGATAGGAACTGGTAGAAATAGTGCACTTAAAGGGTTAGTTCACCCAAAAATGAAAATTATGTCATTAATGACTCACCCTCATGTCGTTCCAAACCCGTAAGACCTCCGTTCATCTTCAGAACACAGTTTAAGATATTTTAGATTTAGTCCGAGAGCTTTCTGTCCCTTGATTGAAAATGTATGTACGGTAGACTGTCCATGTCCAGAAAGGTAATAAAAACATCATCAAAGTAGTCCATGTGACATCATTGGGTTAGTTAGAAGATTTTGAAGCATCGAAAATACATTTTGGTCCAAAAATAACAAAAACTACGACTTTATTCAGCATTGTATTCTCTTCCGGAATCCTTTCCATTGAATCCTTTCCATTGAATTGATTCCATTGAATTGATTCCATTGAATCCTTTCATCTGTCGGCGTTGGTAATGCACTTTTACGTCGTTGTTTTTGGCGATTAGGACATCCGCACATGCACACTTATGCACCATTTTAAAAAAATATAGCAATACCAAAATACAAACAATGTAGAATAGCTTGAATACAGCGTGCGTCTCCCTCAGACTGTAAACAGAGCTCGGGTGCACCAGATAACACATCAGCAGCGTCTTACGTCAGCAGTGTCACTGCGGAGTTGTGAACCCGGATTGACAACAGACCCGAAAGAGAATACAATGCTGAATAAAGTTGTAGTTTTTGTTATTTTTGGACCAAAATGTATTTTCGATGCTTCAAAAACTTCTAACTAACCCACTGATGTCACATGTACTACTTTTATGATGTTTTTATTACCTTTCTGGACATGGACAGTCTACCGTACATACATTTTCAATCAAGGGACAGAAAGCTCTCGGACTAAATCTAAAATATCTTAAACTGTGTTCTGGAGATGAACGGAGGTCTTACGGGTTTGGAACGACATGAGGGTGAGTCATTAATGACATAATTTTCATTTTTGGGTGAACTAACCCTTTAATGAACTAACCAATGAGTTTGTGTAGTTACTATTAATTTGGTCATTTTGAATTCCTAATTCAGTATCTATGATGAAGTGACTGTGATATACAAAAAGTCAGCCCAAAAAAGATAACAAAAATAACAACCACAATAATAATAACAACAACAACAATAATAATAGTTAGCATTATTACTATAAAAGCTAATATTTACTGTATATAGTTTAAGTATAAGACACTTAGTTAATAGACACAGATATTTCACCCCAAAAATTAAAATTTGCTCATCATTTAAGGCCCGTTCACACCATGGAAGATAACTATAATGTTAAAAATATAGTTCTAAAAATCATTCTAAATATAAAAGAATAGCAGAGTCCACAAAACAACTTTAACGATAATGACACAGGGGAACAATAAAGACACAGAGGAACGATATCGTTGAAATCAATCACTTTCAGAACGATTTTTTCCAGCTGATGAACAATAAAACACTGACAGCCAATCAGAATCCATCCTGCTTTAAAGAGCTCGAGCATTTAAAGTGACAGAAGACAAAACTGAGAATAAATAGAACGATATTGTGCGCTGGTGTGGATGCTAATATAGTTATATGGTTATAGTTATCTTTATGGTTCTTGGTGTGAACGGGCCTTTAATCTCATGGTGTTTTAATTTTCTTTCTTACATGAACCACAAAAGATCTTATGTCAAATAACCGAGCTTATGTTGTGAATGTAGATGGTGATTTAAACTGCAAACTCCAAAGAAGCGACATAAAAGTATAATGTTAATGGCTTTGAAATCTTACCTGACATTAAAGCTCATCTTGTTTTTGAACTGGTTTGACAATTAAATATTAAGATATGACAAGCACAGAGAGTGAGTTAAGTTGAGAGATTTGGAGCAAATTTTGTTCCTTTCAAAGAAATAAATAACAGAAAGAGAGATTGTAGAAAATTAAGGATCAACACAGACAAATGACTCACTTTAATCCCGCCCCAGGAGTGATCGGACAGGAAGTCCACCGGTGACGTCACTCCTGGCTGCACCGGGTACCGCAACAGGAAGTCCAGCTCTCTGGGATTGATCTCTTTACTCATGAGCAAGACCTATAGGGGAGATGAACAGTGCGTTTAGGAAAAGCAAGCAGAGGCGTGGCATGTGTTGGAGTCTAATGAAATGAAGGCTCACTTGGAAGGCCAGCTGGGCGGTGTAGGTGAGTTTGTCACACTCGAAGAGCCCGCGGGTGGTGTACTGGAACACAGAGGACGTGATGCTGTCAATCAGATTTACGACCCGCTGCTTCAAGGTCTCATCTGGCTCGGCTTTCAGTACAGCCTTTTGAAACACAACGCTGAAGGCCTGAACATGAGGAGCACAAAGGCAGAACATTGAGGAGAAACAAAGAAATGTGATCGAAGTGGCCAAAGAACTGTAGCGAGTTTTACTCATATGAGGCATTTCTGTAATTAGTTTCTCTGCATACGTTTGTACAAAAATGAAGCAGCAATTATTTTTTGATAGCTGTAGATTGTATCATTGACATGATGACTGAAAACATGAAAACGGAAAACCAGTGAACATACACAATACAATACATACAATTAACTATGCATTCATAATCTATTTATGTCTGCAAAGCTGTTCTTCAGAACATTAAAATAAAGTGTTGTTTAAAGAATTCTGTGCTGCAGTTAGGGAGAACAATAAAAAAATAATAAAACAAATCAAAATTAAAAATTAGACATCTTGCCTATTTATTATCTTTATAACTGTAGAGCAAGCAGCACATGCCTGTGTTGTTAGTTAGTGTTGTAATACACTGAAGATCATTACACTAAATGCTGTAGATCATCACGACTGAACAGCCAACATGGGACAGATCACAGCATTGGTGGAGAAGAGAAATACAAGAACACAATCATGTGTGTGGCTGAGGTACCTTGAGAGAGAACTGGTACATGGGATGTATTTTATTGAGGTCATTCATGATGAAGTACAAGAGCGAGGCTCGGGCCGCCGCCGGACGGTAGTGTTCTCTTGCGTCATTGATCTCAGCCTCCGTCACCTTGGCCTCCTTCACCTGTAACGGTGCAAACACGCACATCACTATTAATATGCCAATACAGCAACTGACAGATGCTGAATTTAACTACTCATGTTCATGAAACATCACAGAATAATACCAAAAGTGTATTATATACCACACAACAAAAACTAATGAATCAAATAGTGAACAAACGACAACCAACTACAACCAATTTCCAATTAGCATTTCAGAAATACATAAAAAAAATAGTAAAACACAAGCATATGGATGTTCAGTATGTGTCCATCTCGCCACACGAGTATTTGTGCTGTTTATATCAACTTACTGTACATTTTTACTTTTATATTCTTAATGCAGATTGCAAAAGAGACTGGATTGATTAAAACTACATTCATTGGTGGATTTTAACTTCAGGTTTTAAATTAACCATGATTGATTGAAATTCTGTATGTAGCGCAAGCGATTATATGAATGGTTACAGAAAAAAGTGGGACAATAAAGGTCTCATTTGTTAACATTAGTTAAAGGATTAGTTCACTTTCAAATTAAAATTTCCTGATAATTTACTCACCCCTATGTCATCCAAGATGTTCATGTCTTTCTTTCTTCAGTTGAAAAGAAATTAAGGTTTTTGATGAAAACATTCCAGGATTTTTCTCCATATAGTGGACTTCAATGGAGCCCAAACGGTTGAAGGTCAAAATTACTCAATTACTCTATTAGAATTCCAGCAGTGTAGACACTGCTAAGTGTATTACTGCCCTCCACAGGTCAAAGTTTGAACTAATTGTTATATACTTGCACTAGCATATTGTATATGACAATTTAGTTCAAACTTTGACCTGAGGAGGGCAGTAATACACTTAGCAGCATCTACACTGCTGGAATTCAAATAGAGAAGAAGAGAGCTAGTTCAAGATGAGCATTTATGGTTAAAACGTATAAAATTTAAAAAAAAAAAAAATTTAGAAAATTTGCGATGGTTTCTCTAGATAAGACTCTTATTTCTTGTCTGGGATTGCTGTAAACTGTAATTTTGACCTTCAACCATTTGGGCTGCATTGCAGTCCACTATATGGAGAAAAATCCTGGAATGTTTTCATCAAAAACCTTAATTTCTTTTCGACTGAAGAAAGAAAGACATGAACATCTTAGATGACATGGGGGTGAGTAAATTATCAGGACCTTTGTAACACCTTTGTTAATGTTAGTTAAAACAAATGTTTACTTATGTTAACAGATACAACTTTTAATCTTAATAATGTATTAGCAAACGTTGAGATTAACATAAATGCTGTAGAATTATAATTAATTATTAAAGTCCCCCTGTAGTCAATAATTTTATCCTTTAAACTCATCTTTGATTACCAACCATAAGGACATATTTAAACATTTTTCCTGTGAAAAAAAACTTCATGCCTTAAAACAGCTTCAATGTAACTTTGCCTCATTTAGTCAAAGACTATAGAATTATAACACAAGATGTGTCACTCATATTGTCTTGAATGGGAGAAAGTGCAAAGCGCAATATGGCAGAATAAGTCCCGCCTCCTAAATAAGAGTCAATCACCGATTGGTGAAGTAATCGAGTCACTGCAGCTCCGGTTCCAATAGAAACAGTCAGACACGCGCCTCCCAAATGAGACACAAGAGGCACAAGACTGCGCATTAGCTTGAAAAATCCCGTTTTTTGTCATGATTCGAGCGTTTAGAAACAAATTTTTGAGACAGTTGTTGTCAGATTTCATTGGTGATTTCAAATATGAAATTTAATCAAAAGCTTGGCAAACAGCTTTGGAGAATTTGATGTTTAATGTTACACAATGTTCCCGTAATGTCCCTGTAATGTTCCCGTTCACCATATCAGAGTCAGACAGCTGCCTTCTAACTATTAGTATCATTACAAAAGCTTTGAACAACGAACAATGTCAGTGGAGGAAGTCATATAGTTCATCATAACATCGTAATATACATCATACACCCGCCATGTTACTAAATCTATATGATTTTTCATATCAACACAAAAACATACCAGGATAACCTGGCTTCTCTCGAGACTCCCCTGCTAGTTCGCTGTTAATGATATGCTAAAGCCCGCTGGCACGTTGACGGGATTGGTTACAAGGTTGTGACATCACAGACACCAGCAATGTTTTTTTTTTTCTTCCTTTTTTCACTGCAGTTAAGGAGAAAATATTAGCAATGGTGTTGACATATGAATTTGCACATGGTTTGTCTTAAAGCATATTAAAAACCCCACACAGACATGTAAACAACATTAAAAACTTGATTTTCACCACAAGGGGTCTTTAATGTTAACTAATTTTAACAAATGAAACCTTATTGTAACAGAACACGAGGGCTCAGTGGTAAGCACTGTTGCCTCACATCAAGAAGGTCTCTGGTTCGAGTCCCGGCTGAGCCAGGAGTCCTTTCTGTGTGGAGTTTGCATGTTCTCCCCGTGTCAGTGTGGGTTTTCTCTGGGTACTCCGGTTTCCCCCACAGTCCAAAGACATGCAGGTTAGGTGAATTGGACAGTCAAAAAGTGGACAGCCAGTGGTTTGTGTGTGTGAGAGCCCTGTGATGGACTGGCAATCTGTCCAGGTTGTGTTCCCCTGCCACTGGCCTAAGAAACTGGGATAGGCTCCAGCCCTATGACTTTTATATATTTTATATATATATATATATATATATATATATATATATATATATATATATATATATATATATATATATATATATATATATATATATATATATACAGTACAGTCCAAAAGTTTGGAACCACTAAGATTTTTAATGTTTTTAAAAGAAGTTTCGTCTGCTCACCAAGGCTACATTTATTTAATTAAAAATACAGTAAAAAACAGTAATATTGTGAAATATTATTACAATTTAAAATAACTGTGTACTATTTAAATATATTTGACAAAGTAATTTATTCCTGTGATGCAAAGTTGAATTTTCAGCATCGTTACTCCAGTCTTCAGTGTCACATGATCCTTCAGAAATCATTCTAATATGCTGATTTGCTGCTCAATAAACATTTATGATTATTTTCAATGTTGAAAACAGTTGTGTACTTTTTTTTTTTCAGGATTCCTTGATGAATAGAAAGTTCAAAAGAACAGCATTTATCTGAAATACAAAGCTTCTGTAGCATTATACACTACCGTTCAAAGGTTTTTATTTTTTTGAAAAGAAATTAAAGAAATGAATACTTTTATTCAGCAAGGATGCATTAAATCAATCAAAAGTGGCAGTAAAGACATGTATAATGTTACAAAAGATTAGATTTCAGATAAACACTGTTCTTTTGAACTTTCTATTCATCAAATAATCCTGAAAAAAATATTGTATTTTGTACAATTGTACACATTAAATGTTTCTTGAGCAGCAGATCAGCATATTAGAATGATTTCTGAAGGATCATGTGACACTGAAGACTGGAGTAATGATGCTGAAAATTCAGCTTTGCCATCACAGGAATAAATTACTTTGTGAAATATATTCAAATAGAAAACAGTTATTTTAAATTGTAATAATATTTCACAATATTACTGTTTTTTACTGTATTTTTAATTAATTCTAGCCTTGGTGAGCAGATGAAACTTCTTTTAAAAACATTAAAAATCTTAGTGGTTCCAAACTAATATATGTATATACAGTATATATATATATATATATATATATATATATATATATATATATATATATATATATAAACTGTTGTGCTTCTATTAAAGTGTGGCACTTTGTATTGCAAACATTATTTTCTAGTTAGTGTTTTTGTCAGACATGAAACACAGGCACGGCTAAAACACAATTACAAACCTTGTCTTCAATCTCTGCCGCTGTTCGTTTGGTAATCTCCAAGTTCTCCACCAGTTCAATGTCTCCGAGGAAGTTTCCGGATGCTGAGGAGAGGCGTGAGAGCAGGTTGTCCTCCAGAGTTTTTAATGTGATTTTGAAGCCGTTCTGTTGCTTTGTAAGGTTTGACTATAAAGTAAAAACATGGAAAGATGTGTGATTAAAAACAAGAGCCACGGGCAAAGTCAGGCACATTAGTGGCCATATGAGAGGCTAACACCGTGTCTACACCGGACGTGAGCGTCATGATGCGACACGACAAAAGACAATAGAACCCATTATAATCAGTGATGCTGTTTACACTGGATGTGGCGCAATGTGAGCGACAAATCTCAGATAGTAAACTGATGCCTCGTTCTATTTATGACCTACTGACATGAAGGACAAATGCTTTGCAACGGGCGCTTTGTCGGGTCCAGTGTAGACAGCTTTTAGCTGTTGCGACACGAGCGACAACGGTCGTGTTCGGTGTAGACACGGTGTAAGAGATCAATATATGCAGTTGTCTTTGCATGCATTAACAGACTTCCTCTTGCCAAAGACATCACCAGATATCTACACTGTCAATGCTGTTGGATCCAATCCCTACGTTTAAACTAATGCACACAAGCGACAAAAAAGCTGTCAAATCACACAGACACACTTAAGAGAGCAGTCATCTCAGAAAATCTCATATTGGACTGTAAAGACACAATACATCCCTGAAGAGGTCAATCTGCACAAAAACTAATTAACATTTTGTGAGCAAAGGTGAGAACACACAGTCGCTCTCTGGGAAACAGCAAGTGGATCTTCCTCAATCATCAAATATTCTGATACGCACACTGAACTGGAACGATTGACTGCATGATGACTAATTATCCTTGAGTTCAGCCAATCTAGACCTCAGAAACTAATTAATTCAATTAAGCTCACAAATGCATGTCAAATAGCATCTTCTTAAGAGTCCCGCAAATAAGTGTGGAGAGAAGGATCTGATACGAAGGCCTTTAAATGGTTAGCTCACCCAAAAATTTTAATTATGTCATTAATTACTCACCCGCATGTCATTCCACATTGATTGTGTTTTATTAACAGACTTTGTGCCTTGTATACCAAAACATTACAATCTTTCTAAAGTATTTAACAGTTTAGGTACCTCTACAAGCATGATGAACACAGGATTGAAATTACCCTGAGCCATATATTAGCTACATGTCTGATATTTATACTATCATAACATGTGTATAGTTTAAGAGAAGTTGCTGAATAGTATAGATGGTAGAAATAATGCCACGTGTGATATTACTTTAATCTTTCATGACTGTTACTGAGATGGCCAATTTTATATATATATTTTAAATAGGGATGTCCAGATCCGATCACGTGATCGGAAATCGGGCCCGATCACGTGGTTTCAGACTCGATCGGAATCGGACGTTACCTCCCGATCAGGACTCGGATATATATGTATTAGGGGTGCAACGGTTCTCGGTAAGAAAAAAATCGAACCGTACGGTTCTCCACTTACGGTTCGGTACGCACTTTCACTGCGGCCCATCTCGAATGACGACGCATCTATTGGTTAATATGGTTTAAAATAGCAACGTGGAAAACAGACAGAGTTCAGATAATGTATGTTTCAGTCGATGGATGCGCAAAACGTTACAACAACGATAATCAGAAAGCGTGGACAAAACAGTCACTCTTTGTAAACTGTTAACTGCGAGTGCCGTCTGCTCTAATGTCCAGTCATTTACGCCGTCACCCGGGTGTTGATAGCGCGAGCGCAGGTGAGACCTGAACAGCACACGTTTCTATCTGTGTTTAAACTAACTCATTTAAGCTTTGCTGATTTAAACCTTCAAGAACAAGACGCGAAAGAGAGCTCGCGCGCTGTGAGAAGATTTGTGTGCGCTCATCCGAAGCGCGCACATGCTTATTTCAGTCAGCGCGCAAATACTGAGTTCTCTTTCAAGTCTTGCGCTTCAGCGGACAAATTCATACAAAAATTATGTCAACATGCCCGTCTTAGCGAGTATCCTAGCAAACATAGTCGGTTATGTCTTAAGTGAACGTATATTAGTCGAGAAAGACAGCGCATGTGTAACAGTATATGTACTGGATGTGCATGTCTTAAAGGGAAAAAAAAAAAAAACTATTCCTGCTGCCTGTTTTTAATGTTAAATCAAACAACAAATAACAAAGAAATCACTCACTGCTCTTGACTGAATAGTTTTTGTAACTTCAATAATGATTAATCATTATTTATTTTATACAGTAAAGATAATATGCAGTGATATTTTATATTTGATTACTATTTGATTACTGTTAGATACCTGAAAACCTGAAAAGCACTGTTCCTGGATCCTGGATCTGTTTTTTTCGCTCTTCTTTATTCTTTTTTATGTATTATAGAAGTATCGGATCGGGACTCGGTATCGGTAGATACTCAAAATCAAATGACTCGGACTCGAGGGCAAAAAAACGTGATCGGGACATCCCTAATTTTAAATAACGTTTGTCATTTCTGTAAAATGTTAAAAATGCGTTGGATTTGTAAACAATAGATGCCTGGATCTTGTGATGAATTTTGGGAATGTTTAATGTTTTTCTCATTATGCTATCTTACAATTATATGATTAAGTTTGCTCATATTAATATTTTTATGCAAGATCCACACAAACATCGTTTACATATTGTTTTCCATATTTACAATTTATCTCTAAAGATTTGTCACACACTTTTCGCGTTACGTTGGTGTTTAGAGTACGATAACAGCATTTATTACAGGCTTAGAAACAAGTTGTTTCTCATTATAGGAAAATGCAGACTCCCATTCAGCAAGCATATATTTACACAATGTAAACAGCGGCATATACAGTAGGTCACCGTCGCCTCGCTCGAACAATATAGGTTCTCACTTGGTCTCTTTGGAAAGAAATATTTCCCTTACTGTTTACTTATTGCCTGATCTTAGTTTGAACGGCGGTGGCGCCATTCGAAGTTTACCACACTCCAGAGTCCGGCGCGTCCGCTCACCCTCACAGCCATTTAGCGCTTTGCAACGTTCCTAGACGATCAATCAAATCATGCAAATTGCGTGCATGCTGTGCTCGTGGGAGGTGCCAACACAGACGTGTGCCAATGCTTGTCAAACGAGCAAACAGAGAAATAGCGCAGACACAGTGTATGCGCACAATTGTAAAATAATAATAATAATAATTTCAGGATCGTCGAGGGCCCCTCACACGCCAGGGCCCTATGCACTCTGTCACTCTTTTCCCCCCACTTACGATGCCCCTGGTTCGAAGCATGTATCAAACTGCCAAAGTCACGTGAACTATTGAAGTTTCAAAACACTTATGACGTAACAAAGCCTTGTTTACTAAAATCATGTGATTTTGACGATCTGAACCACTGATTTGAAACAAATGATTCGTAAAGCTTTGAAGCTTCATGAAGCATCGTTTTGAAATTGCCATCACTAGATATTGTGGAATAAAGTCGCTATTTTGTTATTTGTGGTGCACAAAAAGTATTCTCAGCACTTTATAAAAATGATTTTAAACCACTGTAGTCACATGAACTATGTATTTAGTAGCTTAAGCTTTCTATGCATATGTTATTGCTGGCGATGCAGGCCTCACTGAGCCATTAGATTTTATCAAAAATATCTTATTTGTGTTCCGAAGATGAACGAAGATCTTACGGGTGTGGAATGACATGAGGGTGAGTAATTAATGACATAATTTAAATTTTTGGGTGAACTAACCCTTTAATGAAGCCCAACAGCACATCTAAAGCACCTTGAGTTCCTCCAGGTCGGGTCTCTCCATGCTGACCACAGAAGCCAGCAGCTGGTCCTCCAGGCCATCCCGCGTCACAGTGAAGTTGACCAGCGTACACTGAGCCTGAAGCTCGGGCTGGTAGTGAGGGTTTGCCAGCTTGGTGTGAAGGATCAGACGGAAACTGGGGTTGTACTCGCACTCCTTGTCACCAATCTTTATGTAGCTGTTTCGGATTAAAAATGAGAATTTAACAACACAATTATCATTTTAATTTCCACAAACCAAAAAAAAAAACCTTCATGCAATAGTTGTTTTAAGGTGTGACACTACAAGCAAAAAAGTGAAAGTGCCTTTTGCTGTCAAATCGTGGTGCCCCCGCCTTCCCATTTCTCCTCCCCCAGAACGCGATTTCTACCAAGGGAGACCCACAATCTCTACAAGACCCCCCCACCCCCCACCCCGAAATGCGAATTTCTACCGAGGGAGACCCGCAACCTCTCCATTCTTCTATCGCTTGTTTCAGCTTCTTCTTCTGCATTTTGATTGGAGATTCTGTCCTCTTTCAGAATATGCATAATAGCGCCCCCTACCATATAGCCTGAAAATTCAGTCAACGGCGACGAAAGAGTGAAGAAGATTTGAAGTAAATTCCTATGTAGACTACCAGTGGACTAGCCTATACAAAAAATTCAGATACTCAGAATTAGGAATATATGTGTTTTCATTATAAATCAATATTTTCAAACAATGTACTTTTATACTATACTTTTATAAATATGCTTTTAAGTATATCTCGGACAAAAGACTGAGTCCAAGTATAGGCCAAATAAACTTAGACTTTTCTGTCAGTATAAGTCAAGTATTTTTAGCAATTTTTAGTATATTTCTCATAAGTACATAAAGTATATTTCTGAGAAGTATATAAAAAGTAGACTGAAAGTATACTCTCTTATTTTTAGATTAAAAGAAGTATACTAATAGCACACTTGAATAAACGTCTTTTTCGTAAGGGGGAGCTTAAGGACCCGCAGAGGGGCAGAGCAATGAAGGAAGGGGCATGTTTGTTTGGGTTGATTTCAAATATCAACAGTGTTTCTCAGAAATCACTTACTGCACCTTTAATAAAAGATGTTTGTAGAGACTAGTCACATTTTGACACTATATATAATGATAAACATGACTAATAACGGCATTTAAATACTCACCATCCTTTCTTTATAGTTTCACGACCGAGCAGTGGACCGAGTACCGGATCGACTGTCTCTTCTAAATTCTCAATGAGGACGACTTCACCTACAGATAATGCCCTCTCAATGGAGTCCAGATACCTATATTGGAAAGTAAAGTAATAAGAATTAATAATGAACCAAGCAGATACCATGTTTGGTCTAACAGAGATGTAAGGCATGTTTAGGAGCGTATAGTACCCTCTTTGCCCGATCCTGATGATACGCAGGTCATCTCCGTATCTGTTTTTGATCCATTTGATTCCCTGCAGCTGTGGATCCACCATGAGAGGCCATCGCTCGCAATTGGTGAGGATGGTGGCATTCTCAGTGGACATTCTGTCTGCCGGCAACCCTTCATTCTGCCAGGTTGCAATGTCAGCGTCATCCGTCAGCATGGTCAGCGGGTCCAAACCTGGAGTGACCGGGATGGGCACCTGTGGCCAACAACAAGCAATGACACTGACATATACTGAGCCTGTCTTTATGAACCCTTTTTACATTATGAATTATAACCGATTAAAGTCATCATGAAGTCAAAATGGACATTTTTTTTTTTTTTATCCATTATTGCAGTGTTTATTATAAATGATTTATCTGTTCACATCATTAGCCGCTTTTCCACTGTCGGGCCGAACGGTTCTTAGAATGGTAAGGAACGGTTCCAGTTGTGTTTCCACTGGAGCCTGGTAACGCAAGATTACAAACCGTTTTCGGCCCGGAATTCTCGGCACGGTTGTCTAACTGCTGAATCGTGCTGGTAGAATGTGTGAAGTGACGTCAACACACAGGATTGGTCACTTGTCTGTTGCCTGGAAACCAATTTCTCTGTAGCTGGCTAAGCGCTCAATTTGAGTGACGTAAACCCAAATTAATAATAAAATTAAAAGAAATATCTAGGAATGGAACGGTTTATGCAATAAGAACCATTTGGCCTGATGGTGGAAAAGTGGCTATTATCGTTTTAAAACCACGTGCCTCGTATTCTTGAATCAAAACAACTTCCCCTCCCTCTTCTCTTCTCTGATGACGAGGACAGGGCAACCTGTCACTCACATGAGATCCATCAATTGCAAACCACAACCATCCAATAAATTCCCCACAGACAAATTAAGCCCCGCCCCACATTTGTTCTTGTTCCAGAAGCCATTTCACTCAGATAAACAGCACAATAGGGAAGAAAAGACGAGTGCAACTTCTCTTTCATGATGACTTTAACAATTATGGTTGTAGATTTCAAACTAAAGCCACACTGGCCTTAAACAAACATGCATATGCTATTGTTAAAATGAAAAATCCTCAATCTTTAGTAGTGACTGGTTGAGATGTGGAACAGACCTTGAGCTGGCTGAGGTAGGGCCTCCAGGCATTGTCCATCAGTTCCAGGCGGTAGCGTTTGGTGAAATATCCCAGATAAGAGACAAAGGCAGTGATCAGGAGCACGTCTCCACACAGAGTCTCCTCCTGATGCTTGAAGTTCTTCACCGCCTCTGCCCAGCGCACGTTCTCAGATGCCAGACCGCCAACCTGAGATGCAGAGAGAAGAATATAAGATCATTAAAAATACTCACAAAAATGCTTAAAGTTCAGAGTAAAATTTACACACACACACACACACACATATATATAATTATTATTATTATTAAAGAGTAAATTGTGTGTTTACCAAGGCAAGGCAAGGTAATTTTATTTATATAGCACATTTCATACACAGTGGTAATTCAAAGTGCTTTACATAAAGAGGAAATAAATACATAAGAGTAAAAATGGAATGCATAAGAAATAAAAATAACAGTAAAAATTGAGAATATCCCTATCTGGATTGAAGAATCAGGGAGTTTCAGTCAAAATATTTGTAGCTACAAGGGCTAACTCAACTTTGTTTGGGGGCGGATCTAAATGGATCTTCCTCATGCTGGAGGGATAACTGTACTCAACTTTGTTGTCCATCAGAGTGGATCTAAATGGATCTATCCGTCAGAGCGGATCTAAACAGATCTTCTAGGGATAACTATAAAAAATATTTATATTTGTCAGGTAGCTGTGCGTTTAAACAGTACCCTTACAGACAAATCTTCCTGGGACTAACTCTGTCAGAGCTCCATCCAGGGATAACAAATGCTTACTTCTTAATTCTCCCAACTCTTTCAAAACAGACAGCAAGATTTAAAATGCATTAAAAGTCACAAATAAAAAGATGATACATAAAATATTGATATAAAATGCATTAAAAATGAAATAAAAACAAGAAAAGGAATTAAAATAATAAAAAGATGATACATATAAAATAAAGTGCAATCAGTTCTGACATAGCACAGTGCTCAATCAGTAAATGCATAGCTAAACAGATATGGTTTGAGTCTGGATTTGAATGTGACTACTGTTGGAGCACATCTGATCTCTTCAGGAAGCTGGTTCCAGCTGCGGCTGGGGTAACAGCTAAAAGCAGACTCTCCTTGCTTTGTGTGAACCCTTGGTATTTCTAAGTGACTTGATCCTGATGATCTGAGTGATCTGTTTATAAAGGATAGGTTTATATTCTATGAGCATATCTGCAATGTATTGAGGTCCTAGGCCATTGAGTGATTCATAAACAAGTAACAGTACTTTAAAATCTATTCTAAATGCAACTGGAAGCCAGTGCAAGGACCTGAGGACTGGTGTGACATGTTCATATTTTCTGGTTCTGCTCAGAATCCTGGCAGCAGTCTTGACGCATCTAATTCTTGCAATATTTTTGAGATGATAATATGCTGATTTAGGTATTGCTTTTACATGACTACTGAAAGTCAGGTCTGACTCTAAAATCACATCAAGATTCCTGACTTGATTTTTAGTTGTTTGACCCCTAGAGTGAAGGTATGCGTTCACTATGAGAACTTAATTTTTGTTTCCAAATGCACTGGCCCTCATTTATCAAAAGATGGTACGTAAGAAAACTGAGCGTACGCTTATTTCCATGCAAAATTAGGCATTTATCGGTATGAGCGGTGGCTACGATCAAATCTCACATCAGTTCTCAGCTTGTGTACAAAAGTTTTAGAGTCAGCAGGAACTTGCTTGTGCAGCATAGTAAATCTGGTGGAGAACTTTTATGAGAACATTTAGATTATTTTCCTGACTGACAATCACTTACTAACTGATCATTAACCATTAAACGACAAGATTAAAATCTTTATCTTTATTAAATCCAATTGATAGCGGGGCACCTCACTCACTCATGCAGACGCTACATATCAGTTCTAGCATTGCTAACTTTACATTTTAGCCATTAATCAGCAAACTAAAATACAGAAAAAGTTAGCACTGCACAGTTTAAATGGTCGGCTATACATCTGTACCTATCAGCGCGTGCAACACCCAACCAAACACACCAACCAAACACATGGCTCAGTGGCAGCATATATAGGTTGAACAGGAGCAGTGCAAGTATTGAATCTTGAGGGACTCTGCATGCCATGGATGTCCACTCAGACTTATGGTCACCCATACTCACATAATAACCTCTCCCTTCTATGACCTGAACCATTTAAGGACCATCCCAGAAAGCCTGGCCCAGTTTTCCAGCCTGTCAAGAAGTATGCTGTGATTGACAGTGTCAAACGCAGCACTGAGGTCAAGTAGTACCTGTACCTGTATTGGTGTTTAGGTGAATATCATTCATTATCTTTAATAGCGCTGTCTCTGTGCTGTGCTGTGATATGGTCGGAAACCAGATTGAATGTTGTCGAAGTATCCATTTAAACTGAAGAATTTGTTTGGATGATTGAAAACAACTTTTTCAATGACCTTGCCTATGAAAGAAAGATTTGAGATTGGTCTGTAGTTGCTCAATATGGTGTTATGCCGATTGCTCTTTTTCAGCAGGGGCTTAACAACTGCAGTTTTCAGAGAGTTTGGAAAAGTCCCAGAAAGAAGTGAAGCGTTTACCACTTCTAGGAGATCTGCTTCTAAACAGCTAAACACACTCTTGAAAAACTAAAGACTTGAGCAAATTCTACTAGCTGGAAATTCAGAATTTCCACATACAATTTGCGCATACAGTGGGTACAGAAAGTATTCAGACCCCCTTCAATTTTTCACTCTTTGTTATATTGCAGCCATTTGCTAAAATCATTTAAGTTCATTTTTTTCCTCATTAATGTACACACAGCACCCCATATTGACAGAAAAACACAGAATTGTTGACATTTTTGCAGATTTATTAAAAAAGAAAAACTGAAATATCACATGGTCCTAAGTATTCAGACCCTTTGCTGTGACACTCATATTTAACTCAGGTGCTGTCCATTTCTTCTGATCATCCTTGAGATGGTTCTACACCTTCATTTGAGTCCAGCTGTGTTTGATTATACTGATTGGACTTGACTAGGAAAGCCACACACCTGTCTATATAAGAGCTTACAGCTCACAGTGCATGTCAGAGCAAATGAGAATCATGAGGTCAAAGGAACTGCCTGAAGAGCTCAGAGACAGAATTGTGGCATGGCACAGATCTGGCCAAGGTTACAAAAATATTTCTGCTGCATCATGAGGTCAAAGGAACTGCCTGAAGAGCTCAGAGACAGAATTGTGGCATGGCACAGATCTGGCCAAGGTTACAAAAATATTTCTGCTGGTTCCTAAGAGCACAGTGGCCTCCATAATCCTTAAATGGAAGACGTTTTGGACGACCAGAACCCTTCCTGGAGCTGGCCGTCCGGCCAAACTGAGCTATTGGGGGAGAAGAGCCTTGGTGAGAGAGGTAAAGAAGAACCCAAAGATCACTTTGGCTGAGCTCCAGAGATGCAGTCGGGAGATGGGAGAAAGTTGTAGAAAGTCAACTATCACTGCAGCCCTCCACCAGTCGGGGCTTTATGGCAGAGTGGCCCGATGGAAGCCTCTCCTCAGTGCAAGACGTATGAAAGCCTGCATGGAGTTTGCTAAAAAACACCTGAAGGACTACAAGATGGTGAGAAATAAGATTCTCTGGTCTGATGAGACCAAGATAGAACTTTTTGGCCTTAATTCTAAGTGGTATGTGTGGAGAAAACCAGGCACTGCTCATCACCTGTCCAATACAGTCCCAACAGTGGGTGTTTTTCAGCTGCAGGGACAGGATGACTGGTTGCAATCGAGGGAAAGATGAATGCGGCCAAGTACAGGGATATCCTGGACGAAAACCTTCTCCAGAGTGCTCAGGACCTCAGACTGGGCCGAAGGTTTACCTTCCAACAAGACAATGACCCTAAGCACACAGCTAAAATAACGAAGGAGTGGCATTCACAACAACTCTGTGACTGTTCTTGAATGGCCCAGCCAGAGCCCTGGCTTAAACCCAATTGAGCATCTCTGAAGAGACCTAAAAATGGCTGTCCACCAACGTTTACCATCCAACCTGACAGAACTGGAGAGGATTTGCAAGGAGGAAATGGCAGAGGATCCCCAAATCCAGGTGTGAAAATCTTGTTGCATCTTTCCCAAAAAGACTCATGGCTGTATTAGATCAAAAGGGTGCTTCTACTAAATATTGAGCAAAGGGTCTGAATACTTAGGACCATGTGATATTTCAGTTTTTCTTTTTTAATAAATCTGCAAAAATGTCAACAATTCTGTGTTTTTCTGTCAATATGGGGTGCTGTGTGTACCTTAATGAGGAAAAAAAAGAACTTAAATGATTTTAGCAAATGGCTGCAATATAACAAAGAGTGAAAAATTTAAGGGGGTCTGAATACTTTCCGTACCCACTGTACATCTGGAGCCTGCGTGTTTCTTCTAGAATGATGCCGTTTTTACACAAAAGTCGTATGATCACCATTTGGTCGTAATGGTGTGGAAATGACACACGTCACCTTTAACCCCTCACACACTGTGGGGTCACTGCTGTACAGGTCACAGTCATTCCCAAATCAAACATCATTTTAATGTGCACTTCAGGCAAAAACCAGCAGTGATTTCCTGCTGAATAGTATAGCTGTACGCTTGAACGGACAGCAGAAATTGTTTATTCTGGGGGTTTGCAGCATTGTAATTATTATTCAGATGTTTTTCTGTTCCGCTTGCTCATCTATTTTTTCTTAAATTAAGGGAGGAAGCAGCAGCTAGAGGTTTAATTGGATCGTTGCGGAGCGGGCGTAGACAGACTCACCAGTCGGTTGGCTAGAGCGATTGTGCGCGCCGTGGTCTCGGCCTCCTGCTGGCACCTCAGCTTGTCTTCTGTGGCTTTCTCAAACTTTGCTGTCAGCTTCGCCAAGTTCTCATTAAGTTGCTGTCAAGAGAATAAGACAGGCAGAGGATGTTATAAGAATGTTTAAAACACACGTTACTTGTAAACCTAACCTAAACCTCAAAACTAACCTAAACAGTCTTCAAGGGGTCATAACAAGTGTTTGTTAAAAATTGTACATTTATGTGTGGATATATGCAGTCAAAGGACTGTATAAAGCAGTTTAGGAGAGAATACCTTGTTGTAGTTTTATCACATTTAAACAGTCAAATCAATCTGTAGTCAAACTTTATTAGAGTCAGAGAGACATTTAGAATATTGTTAAAGTTAATACATAGTACAGAAATAGAGAAAATAAAATATAAATAAGTTGAAGTAATTAATTAAGGAAAGAATATAAAGAGACAATACAAGAAAATAAATAAATAAATCCATTTCAAGATTTTATGTAAAATGTACACGGAAATGGATAAATGCCCATCTTAGATCATGCTTCTTTTATGTTCTTCAACACTTTCCACTGTTTGCCTTCAATAATTAATTTTAAACAGTACTGTGGTGACAAATTAATTTAAAAAAAGTAAATTTCTCAATGAATATGAGACCATTTAAGCTGTATGCATAACAATAAAAGTTTGATAGATTTTAGTTTAAAATGTTTAAAATGTTCGTAGACAAAGTATAGCATTTCACACAAGATGATGTCATCTACCTACATATAGTGTGTTTATACTGGCTATTTTACAGCTATGGATGTGACTCTTCCAATCAAATATCTGCTTACTATATTTTGTGTCTTTTCACTTGTGTTCGACGTTCTAGAACAGCGATCAGAACAAAGAGAAACATACAGAACGCGTTACTTACGTTGATTTTTGCCTTGATGACAGAGAGCTTCTCCTGTGCAGCAGCGAGCTCTGCATTGGCTTTGTTCAGGGCTTGTCTCTTGGGCTCGACCTCACAGTAGACCTCATAAAACTTCACGATGTTGATGACCCAGGAGCAGAGGCCCGCCGCAGCATTAGATTTGGCTGCTACCAGTTCAGGCTTGAAGTCTGGATCCTGCAGGTACGGCTGGATGGCTTTGAGACAGTTCTCATGAATGTTTTCCTTTTTGAAATTGATCAAGGAATCAAGGAAGTTGTCAACCTTAGCCATCATCACTTTTGCGGCCTTCCAGCTGCGGTCTTTGGGAACGCGGCCGCCAGGAGCTGCAAGGACCATGACAGCGGCTGTGACGTTGGTTACAGCGGCTACAGGAGAACCGAAAGACTTGAGCTCGGTCAGATTGTTCTAGAAACAAGAAGAAAAGGGTCAAAACAAGATAAATATACACTAAGTAAACCTTCTAAAAAACTATTTTTAAAATAAAAATATTAGATAAATATGTATAATATATTTATTATATATTATATAAATATATCAAATATTATACAGTGAATATATGTAAGGAACAATTGACGATGGGCCATTGAATTCTTAGAAAATAATGCACATGCACTATATAATATATTTGAATAACATACATATATATATATATATATATATATATACACACACACACACACACAGACACACACATATATAAAATTTAATTAAATTATCACAAATTCATCTTTAGCACATTTACAGTCAAATCTCGGACCTTGTTGAGAGTGTTCAGAGCCTCTTGAGCTGCTATGAGTGCAGGTTCGGCTTTAGCCAGGTCCTCCTCACAGTCTCGCTGTTTGCGCGTCACTTCCTCTGCGATGCATGCCACTTTCCGCTCCTCTTCATCAGCCACCGTCTTCTCCCGTGCCACCTTCTCCGCCTCCACTCCCACAACCTGGATCAGTTTGTCTGCATTCTCATTCTTCAGTTTCAGCTCCACTTCCTGTGCTGCAAGCTTGGCCTTCAGGTCGTCCACCTAAGTGACAATGGTGAGAGTGTGTTGGATGAGGTGCATAAATCAGCAATACATTTGTTTGATACATTTTATATATATATATATATATATATATATATATATATATATATATATATATAGAATGTTTGGTAATGAATAGGTGTGTGACGAGATCAAATTGTGACAAGATAACGTTCGCTGCCGCTCCCTATTCACAGAGTACGTGCGATCGCGAAAGTGATGTCAATACCCTGCGCATTTGAAAGTGGCTCCCTGATGCATGCAAATATCTTCCAATATGAAAGCTATCTTAAGCCGGGCACACATTTAACGACTAGCTGAAACATTCTAAGACTGTGCTCAACATACAGCGATTGTTTCCTGCGACTGAAAAGATTTATATACTTTCACATGGAATTTGAACACCGACTGTAATCGCAGACTGAACGCAACTGGCTCTGACTGGACGTGTTTGAGCGCGATCAGTCATAAGTATCAATTTACATTCATAATCGGCCTTACAATCATTAAGTGTGTGCGCGGCTTTAGGCTGTGCAGTGTAGTTGTAAGCATCTCTCAGCTCTGTATCATGCTTAAAGAAAAAATTGATCTGTATTTGCACTTTGAATATTGAGAGAGTGCTTTGATTATGGTTGCACTTATTGTTTACACTTAAGACTAAAAGAAAACTTATTTATTTTTATGGTAACACTTTACAATAAGGTTTCATTAGTTAACGTTAGTTAACTTTACATGAACTAAGGAAGAACAATACTTCTACACCATTTTAGTTAATGTTAATTTCAACATTTACTAATACATTGTTAAAATCAAAAGTTGTATTTGTTAACATTACTTAATGCACTATCATGAACTAACCATGAATGACTATTTTTATGTTTAACTAACATTAACAAAGATCAATAAATACTGTAGCAAAGATATTGCTCATTGTTGATGTTGGTTAATACATTAATGTTAATAAATGAGACCTTATTGTAAAGTTTTACCATTTTTATTTATACTCTTTATTTCTATGATCAATTTGTGGAAAGGAGTTCAGTTTGGAGGTCAAAAGTTGTAGAAGCTCATAAATCATGTACAGTAAGGTCTGAAGAGACTTGTATGAAATACAGGAGAGAAGCCAATTTGCGGCAAAACGTTTTACAGTGCTTGAATATTGTTGTCGTCTCGTGAGCTACCTGTCTCGTCACACCCCTAGTAATGAACGTCTTTTTTTTTTTAATATGTCACAATGGATTATGCTATTGGCACTTATTCTGCACGGCAAACAGAGTCAGAGCGGGAAAAGCCGATCAGGAGAGAAAATTGGCGAAATATGCAATTAGCTGAAAAACTGTTGTCAGACTCGATCCCAAGCATCAATATGTCATCATCAACAATGTCCCTCGGAAAGCAAACAAACAGTGAAAAAAGGCATGCCGAAACTGTTCTACAGCAATCCCAAACTCCTCTCGTCTGCTCCTTTCTTCAGCCTCCAAAATAAATTAATTAGCCTTAAGAAAACAAGAAGTCAGGGATGAACGTCCAAAGGGTAGCAAAACTGTACAATACCCACAAAATCAAGTTGCTATCATTTGGGTAATTAAACTGAATAGGAAAAATGATGGAGAACTAATTGCCCTGAAAACACAGTCAGAAAGTGCACATAAAGCTATTGATGGAAGTTTCTCTATCTCTGTTCTCATCTTCACAGGCCTTACATCAAAGTTTACATAAAAGAACAGTCAGTCACATAAGTCTGACAGTATACAATCAGACCAGCTCATTCTAGTCCACATGAGGAGCCGCTCTCATCTACAGTAATGTAATGTGCTGGACATTCATACTGTACACAGGGGTTATGGGATCAAGTCCTTAAAGGATTAGTTCACTTTGAAATGAAAATTAACCCAAGCTTTACTCACCCGCAAGCCATCCTATGTGTATATGACTTTTTTCTTTCTGATGAACACAATCACAGAAATATTAATAAATATCCTGACACATCTGAGCTTTATAATGGCAGTGAGAGGGATCAATGAGTATGAGCTGAAGAAAGTGCTTCCATCCACATCCATCTAGACTTATTCGGTAATGCGATATATCACGATAATGAATATGCACGGTATTGTTATCGTGGGCATTTCAAAATACCGTAAATAATAATTTATTACCAATTATTAAAATTTTTATAATGCATATAGCCTACGAATACTTTCCCCATCAACCGTATAAAATGCACAACACCACTGTATACTGCGTCAAAAGAACACGCGCTCAGATGTAAACAAGCTCAGTGTGCATGAGAAGTAGCCTGTCTTCGTCATACTCATATTCTAGGCAGAATGTGACTTATTTCAATATCGTGATAATAGCTTCAGCAATTAATCGCAACATGAAAATTTGATACCGTCACATGCTTACATCCATCCATCATAAATATGTGCGCCACATGACTCTGGGGGGTTAGTAAAGGCCTTCTGAACCGAAGTTATGTATTTGTGTAAAAAAAAAAAAAAAAAAAAGCCAGTTTACACTTTCTTCGTAACTTCAATATGGAAGGTGGTTTGGCGGAAGCTACATATTTTACTTTATAACTTGTTTAAATATGGACTTTTTTTTTTTTTTACACAAACACATCGCTTCACTTCAGAAGGCCTTTATTAACCCCCCGGAGCCATGTGGAAGCACTTTCTTTAGCTTATACTCATTGATCCCTATCACTGCCATTATAAAGCAAATATTTCTGCGATTATGTTCATCAGAAAGAAGAAAGTCATATACACCAAGGATGGCTTGAGGATGAGTAAAGCTAGGGCTAATTTTCATTTCAAAGTGAACTAATCCTTTAACAGTAATAGTGACATTCTAAAACTACAGAAATTATACAGTAGGCCATAAAGCCACATGACTGAAATCAACGACATTTTCTTAACACAATATTAATACATCAATAGACAAAGTCACCTGGCTGAAGTGTTGCTGTGTTTTAGAGATATTGAGTGACGTGACCTGCTCTCCTACCAGAAAGACTCCATTAATGCTGTCAGGAGAGCGACAGCAACAATAAAACTTTTGCTGGCAAGAGAAACACTTCAAGCCTGTCCTACACAGCTTGCATTTAAAAGACCGGTATAAAAGACATCAGGCAGTGCCTACTTTACAATGAAGAGGACCTATTAATGAATAATATGTGTGTTGACCAGTGACCACTGAAAAAATAAATTAGCTAATGGCACATGATTTTATGACATGGAAATGAATATCACAGCTGTGCTGCAAGCACTCATGCCAATGAAGCCACACAGCTAATGCTTTTAAAGCTCTTCCTGCTTTTGCTCCTGGAATGTAATTTTTCTTAACCATTTCACCTACAGGCATTATTATGTAAAAAAAAAAAAAGCACACCAAATTTGTTTTAAGAACAGAAGAGCAAACGACTGGTTCAACGAAAACAGCCAAACACGGAATGTGCTCATCAAAGTCATTAGATCTTTATCTTGCCATTTATTATGTGATGTGCAGCAAGGTTTATAAGTCATGAGGACCTGATTGAGATCACCTGAGCTGTGGTGCTATTGAGCTTCTCCAGGCCATTTTCCAGCCGCTCCATCTTCGATGTGAGATCATTCCTCTTGAGCGCCAGCAGGTTCCCGTAAAGCTTAATCTGCTCCAGGAAGGACTTGGGCGTGGTGTAGTTATACCGCCGCTCATTGGTCAGGTAGTCTTTCGAGGTCTTGTTGACGCTCACATGTACGTAAGCCATGAACTTACTCACAGAGTCCTTCACCTCAGGCTAGACATGTGGAACAATTAACAATGCAGTTCATACATGAAATATAATTACCAGCATATTGGCAGAAATGTCATACTACTGGGCCGTCACAGCTATTTAATTTCCCTGAAATATAATGCAGAAAGTGACTGCACAGCGCTCGCCCAATCTCGCTCATTCACCCAGTCCGTTAGATTGGTATAAGGGGCTGTGCTCTGTCTAACCAGCTGAGACCTATAAATGGGATCTCAATGCTTTGGATTGAGGAAATCACGATAAAACCTGTTGATGAAGATGTACTGTTTCTACAGATGTGTGTGTCTCACCTGAATGTTCTCCACGTCCTGTAGGAAGCGCAGACTGACTGACTCCAGCGCCTCCTGTGGCCACTCGTGGAACCAGTCGATGGCAGTGCAGTTCACCACCGCGGGAAACTTTCTGCTGCGCACCCTGAGCTTACTGCCCACTGGAGAAAAACAGAGCGCCACCTGCAGGACAACATCTGTGTGAATGAAACGCACTCCTAAACAATACGCCCATACTAGCCAATAATTTGAATTCTTTCAAACAATGGTCAAGTGTCAAATAAAATGTTAATGTTGTAATTGTTTAAAAATGACCATGGTAATTCATAGTTACATACAGTTAAATATTTAGTTTGCATATTATAATAATATTTAGTTTAGTTGCATTAGTGTGCAACAATAGTGTTGCATGCCCACGGACCCCTGTAGAAATCTGAAGTACTTGTTATCCAGGGGTGTTTCTAGAGTTCGATCATCACTAAAAGTGATGTTTTTCTTTAAATTACATTATATTTATCCTAAATTATTGTTAATGTACATAATCACCCTATGCTGGAGGTTTGTATACTGTGCATTTTTCAGCAAAACATTTGACTTTCTGTGGCTTGAATAGAGAGCTGCAATGACAGATTCTTTCCGTTTGGTCTGTTTTTTTCAAACACCAAACTTAAGACGCATCAACATTTCATCATTCTTGAAGTGAACTTTTGCCTGTTTGGTGATCAGATGTACTGTTTTGGACAGTGCGCTATGCCTGTGAGCTTATCGCCCGGTGCGTGAGCGGCTTAAGGGCCCTTCACACAGAAAGTGCTCTGGAGTTTGGAGTTTAAGAAAATGAGTGCAAGTGTCTCGAGACATGACTTTAAAAAGGATCTATTCTGCTTTTTCACCCTGTTCATCTTTCTTTATTGTGTAATTTTGCTGTCTGAGTATGAAAAAGCTCTGCAAAGTTCCAAAGTCCCTCTAAAGGGAATTATTCTCTATATCAGTGCGCACTGTTTCTAAACTCCCTAAAATGCCTCATTTGTAGTCTGGAGTTTTCTTTCGGGAATGAAGTATTGTACTGAAGTATTATAATATTCCTCATTTAAATAATTCATACGCTAAATAAAGGGGCAGGGCGGGGGCGGGGCCTGGTTTAGTAAGTTAGTAGTGTGTTGAAACTGACGGTTATCGTAGATGGCAGGACATTTTCTCAAACACACTTGAAGAGCTTGACCAATCACAACAAACTGCTCCAGCCGACCAATTAGAGCACATTGTACTTTTCAGAAGGAGGGGCTTCATAGAGAACAGAGCATTACTGACAAACTTGGAAGAGACATATTTGAGACATATTTGACATTCACTTGGAAGAGAATGTCAAATATGGGAAAAAGTAAACATTCAACCATGACAACCATGCTTATTACAACACCCAAAAATCACATATCAACAAAAATCCTATACATGCCCTCCATCCACCGGCAGCAGAATCAGTTCTCGGACAGCCTTCCCAGAGACGTCAGTCTGTTCATGTTTATCTAGTTACATTGCGAGAACTGGAAACTCATTTACAGAGACTGCTGGGAGTACAAAGGCAGCACTGTGAGGCTTCATGCATCATTCCTGCTCACGCACTTTGAGTTGCCTACGGACGCGGTCGATGAAGAACTTCCAACAGTTTTCCCTGGTGTCCAACAGACCCTGGCCACGCACTTCATTCCTTAAAGAAGCAATGATGTTCTCCACCTCGTCGTCAGGGAACAGGTCAGGGATTTCACCTGTGATGAAGACAAGGGATGATGTTGAGGCACGCCATTCAGACAGATGCTGATGATATCAGTCTTTAAGTGGAATAACACAGCGCTTTGACAAAAGGAAATATTAGAAATTGGCCATAGGCAACAGGAAAATAATACAGCTCTCTTAAAAAGACAATACTTCAGGACTGAGAAATATAAATAAAATAATTATACTAATATCTTGATACAGTGAAATGACTTAATGGGTGATTCTTTTCAACCAGATCAATCTTTTTAACCAAACATTTACTGTGGACAGGACATTTTAAAAGCAAGTACAGTAAAAACCTACATTTACAAATAATTATGGCATGTTTTTCAATATATCGTTAGCCTCATAGCATAATTGCCCAGATCATATTTCAAAGGCAGATATCACAATTTGGCCAAAAAATGACTTAGCCAATTATGCTATGAGGCTAACGATATGAACAATATATGGATCAGTCTAATACATAAACAGCAATAATTACCTACATAATTGGTTTCCAAAATGAATGCATATTAAAATTATCAAATGCATATTAATGATCGTCATAATTTTAATACTGTTATTATTATTGTTTGTTGATAATAATAATTACTTTTTTTTTTTAAAAACTATTAATGTAAATATTTTTATTAACATATAGAAAAGCTATTTCGGCACATCAGTGAACATTTGAGTGATGAAACATTTTCAAACGACTCACAGAGTCGTTCTTTTCTTTGTTGCGAAATAAATCAAAAAGCTACTGAAGTTTAAATCAATCTCTTAACTCCCATGCTCAAGAGCAGCAAAAATAATGATTGAGCAATTCATCTAATGACACAGTCTTTATGAAACATAATGGAGAAAATAAAAAGCACATTAAAAATCTTTGCAATATGAAGTTTATATTGCCAGTAATATCATCACAAATACATCATCTCTGCATCATCTGGCAGAGAAAACCAGCAGAGTTTGATGCCAGCGGGCGCAGAGACACAGCAAGGCTTACCAGATGCTAAAAGGTCATTCACCAACACTAGGAACTTCTCATCTGCGACCTGGGCATCTGTCATGAGGAGCACCGTGCCAATATTCTTCACGCCAGCTTTAATGTACAACGCGCCCAAATCGCTCTAAGAATAAACAAAACCACAGTCACATGCCACCGAGCTCCTCTTCCCTGGAAAAGTCCCAGCAGAACAGTAAGAAATGAAACATATTACAGGCATGAAAGCTGATGAGCTACACACACACAGTAATGTGCAATATTGTGTTCAAGAGCTCCTCTGTGTACATGATAATTATTCCATTATTTTTCTGAAATTTGTCTGAAGTTGCACCTAGACTTACACTCTGGCAGGGAGCATCACAATGAATATTTGATAGGGCCAAAAGCAAGCAGTTACAGCAGAGATGAGAGTCTCATGCTAGTGTGATTTAGAGCAATTGTTTTGGGTCAGGCTAATAAACCTTTAGATCAGGGATGCCGTATCCTTTCTTCAGCGTGATTTGAAAGACCTCCAGGGAGCTAATGAATGCCGCCAGCCTCGTCAGGCTCTGCTTCCCGCTGCCTCCCACTCCCACCAGCAGAGCGTTTCCCCGCGGAGACTCCAAGATCCGATTGATACGGCAGCTGAAGCAGGTGAGAAGACATGAGAAGCAGAGGAACAATCACACTGTTGAGTAATGCCTAACTAACTCCATGAAAAATCAACCACTCTGCATAGTTAGTGGTTGACCAGTACAGGTTCTTATTCATTATACTGAATAATATGTGACGGTACAATTCAATAAACACTTATTTTACTTTACTCACTAAACAGATCTGAAAGCATATTTGCTTGTTATTAATTGATGCAAAAATTGATGTTTTGCTAGTCAGTTAATTAGTTTTAAGGGGGTTACACTTATTTATACTAAATAAAAAAATAAATTTTTAAATTATTACAGCTTAATTTTGTAACAGCACAAGACATGGTCTCAGTGCAGTGATATCCATCTAAATGCGTTGGACTGTGGAAAAAGGACAAATTTACAGATACAATATTTCCGAGAGGGCTTATACCCGTCACGTCGACAAGTCAACTAACTCTTTCTGGTGTAAGCTGCACAATCTATAGCAGTTTAAAGAGGTGCTGAGAAATCTAATGTTGTGTCAAGCTGTGCATGCATCAGCAGTGGCAATTTCTGGCACTCTTACATATGAGACATGGCATCCTCAAAAAGAACAAGGTTCAGAGCCGGATTAACTTCATTGTAACTTTCAAGTGCTTCCAGCAAGATTTTGTTCAGGCTCCCCCAGGATTGCACTGGCATGTATTTGGGTTCGCCAATGCCTGTGGCGAAGTGGCAGTACATATTCATTGCCTTGGCCTCCTCCAGGGTCTCTTCCATATCCTGATGGGAATAAAAAACATGCCTTAACACATGAAATATTAAAAGGTGAATAACTAACGCTCAGCGCTGCTGCCTTGGGAAGGAGCTCAAGTAAAACAAAATAACTGCCACCCTAAGAATTCAATCAATTCATTTTCCTCTTTAAAACCAACATAAAATGTGTGTTTGTCCTTTATTGTTCTGGAGGAGCGAGTGTGCGCTGTACAGAAGTGCGCATGTCAGATGATTAGATGGAAAGTGCTATTTCTCTCCTTTACTTGCTCATGAACCTTGGGGGGCGTGGAGAGAAAAAAAAAAGTAAAAATCATTTCCCAATTTGCAGGACTGACAGGGTTTTGCTTTGTTTACTATCGGTTCTTGTTCTCTCCACTGCAACAAATTTCCAGTGAAACTCTCTCACCTCATATAACTTTTTCACTGTGTCTGACTGTAGCTTGTCAAAGAGGGCAAAATCTTTGTCCTCTACCATCTTGTCGCGGTAAACTCGGTTGGACTCGTGAAGGTAAATCTTAAGCATGTCCTGAGGACTCCGCACACACTCACTGGTGCAGAAGAGGATGCCCTGTAGTAAACAACAGAAGGTTTAGTGTTTCTTCTTGAGCATTTCAAATCTCAAAATACTGCACAAGATTTTCTTTTTCATCTCAGTGGCAAAATAAAAATCTTTTGAAATAAAATGACACTTTATTTAGCTATTAAATATATTAATGACTATTTATATAAATGATTTCACATAAAATAGTAAATTATTTAGTTGTTTTTATATACAAACCCGATTCCAAAAAAGTTGGGACACTGTACAAATTGTGAATAAAAAAGGAATGCAATAATTTACAAATCTCATAAACTTATATTTTATTCACAATAAAATATAGATAATATATCAAATGTTGAAAGTGAGACATTTTGAAATGTCATGCCAAATATTGGCTCATTTTGGATTTCATGAGAGCTACACATTCCAAAAAAGTTGGGACAGGTAGCAATAAGAGGCCGGAAAAGTTAAATGTACACATAAGGAACAGCTGGAGGACCAATTTGCAACTTATTAGGTCAATTGGCAACATGATTGGGTATAAAAAGATCCTCTCAGAGTGGCAGTGTCTCTCAGAAGTCAAGATGGGCAGAGGATCACCAATTCCCCCAATGCTGCGGCGAAAAATAGTGGAGCAATATCAGAAAGGAGTTTCTCAGAGAAAAATTGCAAAGAGTTTGAAGTTATCATCATCTACAGTGCATAATATCATCCAAAGATTCAAAATCTGGAAAATCTCTGTGCGTAAGGGTCAAGGCCAAAAACCATACTGGATGCCCGTGATCTTCGGGCCCTTAACGGCACTGCATCACATACAGGAATGCTACTGTAATAGAAATCAAACATGGGCTCAGGAATACTTCCAGAAAACATTGTCGGTGAACACAATCCACCGTGCCATTCGCCGTTGCCGGCTAAAACTCTATAGGTCAAAAAAGAAGCCATATTTAAACATGATCCAGAAACGCAGACGTTTTCTCTAGGACAAGGCTCATTTAAAATGGACTGTGGCAAAGTGGAAAACTGTTCTGTGTTCAGAAGAATCAAAATTTGAGGGGCGCCATGTCATCCAGACTAAAGAGGACAAAGACAACCCAAGTTGTTATCAGCGCTCAGTTCAGAAGCCTGCATCTCTGATGGTATGGGGTTGCATGAGTGCGTGTGGCATGGGCAGCTTACACATCTGGAAAGTCACCATCAATGCTGAAAGGTATATCCAAGTTCTAGAACAACATATACTCCCATCCAGACGTCGTCTCTTTCAGGAAAGACCTTGCATTTTCCAACATGACAATGCCAGACCACATACTGCATCAATTACAACATCATGGCAGCATAGAAGGAGGATCCGGGTACTGCAATGGCCAGCCTGGCAACCCATAGAAAACATTTGGTGTGTCATAAAGAGGAAGATGCGACAAAGAAGACCTAAGACAGTTGAGCAACTAGAAGCCTGTATAAGACATGAATGGGACAACATTCCTATTCCTAAACTTGAGCAACTTGTCTCCTCAGTCCCCAGATGTTTCCAGACAGTTATACTGTAAATAGAGGAGGGGATGCCACACAGTGTTAAACATGGCCTTGTCCCAACTTTTTTGAGATGTGTTGATGCCATTAAATGTAAAATAAACTTATTTTCCCCTTAAAATTATACATTTTCTCAGTTTAAACATTTGATAGGTCATCTATGTTGTATTCGGAATAAAATATTGAAATTTGAAAACTTTCACATCATTGCATTCTGTTTTTATTCACAATTTGTACAGTGTCCCAACTTTTTTGGAATCGGGTTTGTATGTATATTTAGTATTTTTAAATCACTCTTTGTTTAAATTATGTAAAGTCTGGGATAAGGGTACAACAATAAAATCATAAAAGGCATTTAAAATAAATGATGAAAGTATGTAAAAAAACATGTAAAAAAAGTTTAAGACAAAGTTGTCAATGTGACATTCATATAACAAAAAGAATAAAGTTGATAAAGTCAATAAAAAAAATAAAAAAAGCCAGACAGGAAAACACCTAGTTACAATAAAACTTCAAAATGAAGAAAAAAAAAAAAAAAAAAAAAAAAAATCAAAATGAAACAATAAATACAAAATTCAGTCATGAAACTCTAACCGAGCACTGATCGGTTCTTTCTATGCTGTGGCACCAGCCAATCAGAAGTAATTCCAAATCCATGCAACCATATATATTGTACCCTAGCCTGCGATCGACAAGCTGCACAATGTGAAGCGTTGTTATCCCTCCTTCCCAGCGCCACCTGTAGAGATCTGCTACTGGGTTCTACAATTCTTGCAGCAGCCTTTTCTTTGTTGTTTTATTCGACTAAACTGAACAAATTTGTATTTGCTGCAGTAGCAGCAGCAACAGCAACAGCAGCATAGCAGATCTTGTACGTCAAAATCAAGCCATGTATACTTCATTGCCCCATGCCAATAAATGCTGGTTGAATTTAATCCTCTCCGAGAGTTGTCATGATTGAAATATCATCAAACTACAAACACTCCATAGAGTCTGCTGCTTCATTATTCTGCAATCCAGCGCTGCAGTCAAGATGCCATTTCACAGTGGCCACCTTTGAAAACAAATAAATCAAACGGAATGGCCATCGCTGCTCAGCATATAGGTTCAGTCATTCCTGGACAGCATGTGATGAAGTCTGTAATGATGACATACAGCGTCATGACATACATGACATAGATGACATAGATGACACAGATGTCATCGCCCTTGATGGAGCCTCGTTATCTTAGTGTTCTCTCACACCCGGATAAAATAATTAATTCACATCAGTCACTGTGTTGAAATGTACAGTTCCAACCAGCAGCATCTGAACAGGGAAGTTTTCCACAGAACTTTATTTAAAAATGTTTAAGGGAAACTTTTCCTTGGATATGGGACGAATAGGCTGCCTTTTAATTTTTTTAAATCATTCACAAAAACAAGATGGACCCGATGGTGCCTTTGGGTCCTTCACAGTGAAACATGAGACATTTTAAACTGCATATCGCCAACTAATTAAACCAGTCCAAGAAATAGCCGAGCAATCACTGCAGTCTCATCACAACAGAAACACTGAACGTACAGTGGAGATTAATAAGAAAGAGCCAAAGATTGCGACGTAGATGAAGCCTTATGGAGAAATCAGAGGGAAAGTGTGCTTTGAGGCTTTGCTGTAGGGCAGTCTCTGTTCCTCAGACAGCTGAACTGTCAGCTGAATTAGTAAGGCAGAACTAAGGGCAGCACTTCAAATGTTCCATCAGCAGTGTTTCATCTGCTCCTTTCTCCCACTCTCATTTTGCTTCATTGCTCCGACTGCACCCAAAACAATGAGTAGAGGTTCACAGGCTATTTTTTTTCAGCTATCAACATCACTGTTTCTGCTTTCAATATCATAGAGGAAACGGTGCTCAGTAAAGCCATTACAAAACAATAAATCAGATTTAGCCCTGAGTGACACCAACAAGTGCAGTTACATTTGAACCACCATTTTTATTTCAATAAATCCACCACCAGTTCTGGAGTCAATAATCTACAGCTCATCTCAAACAACTAGCTTTGCCTTCCAATCATTAGTCATTTGAGACAGAAATGACTTGCACTGTTTACAGAGTAGTAGTAGTATAATTTTATTTAATGCCATGTCAGCATCTGAGGCTATTTTCATGGCAAAAACTAAATTACAAAAATACAAATATCACGTAAATACAATAAAAACCAAGCAAACAAATAAACACAGCAAGTAATATTATATATATTTTTTAAATTAAAATATAATAAAAATTCAGACAAAATCTTACTAAATAAGTCCTTAAATTAACTAACTAACTAACTAACTAACTAATTAACTTAACTAAGAGCTTTCAGTTGCACTAAAACCAGGACAGCCCAATAGAATATGCTTAATAAAAGGAGAGTCTTGCAAAACATTCATAGAGTTGGGTCTTCACCTTTATGCAAAAATGCATGAGTCAGTCTTGTATGACCTATACGACATCTGGTTCATTCTTCAGAGATTCATGACTTATGAGGCAATCATATAAATGTAATATTCCACATAGGAAAGATTATAACCTTTCACCAGTTAAAAGAGCGATTGATTGGCATTCAGAGAGCAAGAAGAGGTGTTGCTGGGATAAATGATTTATTACTGGAAGGCTTTTGTTTTCAGTCTGTTGTAAGCTGACAAAAGGCTTGTACCTGGAATATGTTGGAGAGATCACGGAGATTGAAGATGTAGTGGAACTTGATGGCGGTGGGAAGGAAGGTGGTGGTGATGCGGTGATGGAAATCGAGTGCCAGCTTGACCAGCTGTGAGCTGCTCTTCTGCAGAACCGCTGCGAATCCCTCGCTGCGCAGGTGCTGGTTTAAGATGCTGCAGTAGATGGTGTTCAGTGCGTCCACTCCAGGGAAGGAGAGCGCAAACACCGAGAAATGCCTCTGAGATACATGTTTCAACAGTTTTACATTAAGCCTTTGCTTAAGCTTTGACAGGTAACACTAGCTATATGAAACATTTTCCAAATAAAACACGTAGTGAAAGTAAACAGTGTCAGAGAGGGTGAGAGAAAGTATTTAATGTCTGGTATTGAATTGACACTGATAGTGAGCACCTGTAGGCGGGGGTTGATGGTGAAGCTGCCGGAGGTGGGATTCATGCAGGACACATACTGCACGTTGTGGATCTCCTTCAGCTGCAGCTTGCTCCTGTCGTACCTGAGAGGAAACAGCATTCCGTCAGTCACACAAACACACGCTTTGTATGCACACCGAGACACAAATAATAAAATAATAAAAATTTATTAAATAAAAGAATTATTAAATGGGAAATAACAATATACAAAAAATAACTTAAAAAATACACAATATACAAAAATAGACAATAGACGGTATACAATATGCATGTACAGGTATGCTATGCACACATGCAAGGAAATGTAAATAAGAAGTATGGTGTGTTAAATAAATAAATGTATAAATAGTGTTGTGTATTGCACATGTTTGTTGCCAAGTGGGGCCATTAACTTTTTCATGAGATGAACTTGCCTTAGGGAAGAAACTGTGCTCTGTAGAGCTGACCAGATGGCAAAAGTTCAAAAAGGAATTGGCCTGGGTGTGAAGGGGTCAAGAATGATTTTGCCAGCCTTTCTACTCACTCTGGATGAGTACAGTTCTTAGCCGTTCAGACTTGCTAAATCTGATCGGATTTCAATCAGGATAAGCACAAAAATCAGATTTGGACTGACAGTCTGAACAAGGCTAAATGGCCATGAGGGTCAGCTTGAGCATCTCAGGGAATCAGAACAGAAATTACACTTTAAACATGACCTATTATGCCCTTTTACAAAGTCTTGATTTTTTAATGTCTCTACTAGAACAGGTTTTCATGCTTGAATGTTCATTATTTTCCCCAAATTTGACAATGTCGCAGCCCCTCTCTTCCCAGTCTGTCAGTAACGCTCTGTTTAGTTCCTGTCTCTATGAAGCAATGTGCTCTGAGTAGTTGGTTGGTCCAGTATGTTGTGATTGATCATGCACTTCGAGCGTGTTAGGTAAATGTCTTGCCCCGCACCATAACCATGAGTTTCAACACACTACTAACTCAACCAGGCCCCGCCCCTTTATCTAGTGAATTATTTAAAAGAGGAATATTGTGACGTGTTCAATCCCGGAAGAAAACTCAAGACTACAATGGAGGTGTTTCAGGGAGTTCCGAAACAGTGCGCACTGATATAGAAAATAACTCCCTTTGGAGGGACTTTGCAGAGCTTTATCATGCTCAAACAGCAACATTACACAGTAAAGAAAGATGAACATTGGGAAAAAGCATCATACTAAGACTGCTGAATCAGTCATGTGATGGTCAGTACCAGTGGTTGTAGTCCATGTGCTGACGGATCAGGGTGTGAGGCTGGACCGTGCCGTACTCGTCCACCTCTGGCATGTTCATGTCATCGATGAAGTAAATTAGCCGCTTGCTGCCGGGTGGCCCGTAGTTCCTGCCTGCCTTCTTCTCTAAGGGCTTCTCTAAAACAGCTGCAGGAAAGATGCTTTGTGAGCACAGAATTACCAAATACAATTACATGAAGCTTATAGACAAAGTCTCGTCAATGTCAAACATTGCAGAGAAGTACAGAAATTTAACAAGAAAACTGCAGTGCATAAAAAACATAATGGCAGTCTTTCATGAAAAGGGTTTCACTTTGGTGCCCCAGTACTTTTAAATATGGTTTAATAAACTATTATCTAACATAAAATGAACACAGTTTAAAATCCATCTAATGTCTATCAAAGCCTTTAAAATCATGCTTTTTGCCATTTTTTACATAATCTGTTGAAATGGTATTTGGTTCAGTGTGCAAAGGTTCTTGAATTAATTGTTCGGCTAATTTTGCTGAATATATTCATTTTACTAATAGTAAAAACACAGCATTTCTCAACTGTGATACCCAGAAAGTATCATATTTTAGAACTGCATGATCAGAAGAAATAATTTATACAAACTTTACTCATGTTATTCAAGTTATTGCAAGAAAAAATTTTAAATAAATATTTAGGCTAATTTTGCTGATTTGCAACCCAGTTATCCATTCAGATTTATACATTATATTATATTACATATTTATGTAAGTTTTGTTTATTTGGTGCTTGCTTGAACAAAAATCAGATGCACACAAACATACCCTGTAACATGGCTGATGTGGTATAGTAGTTGAAGGGGACGTTTTTGATGGCATATTTGTCTGGGTCCAAGGAGCCGAGCTTGTTTCCCACCAGAACAGATTTTCCGGTGCCAGCGTTGCCCACCAGCATGACGGGCCGCCGCCTCTCCAGCAGTCTGTCCATGAAGTAGCGCACGCGGATGGTCTCTGTAGTGTGGACTAGGCAGGCCTGAGGAAGACACATGGCCAATGACCTTAATTTCTCAACAACATACATCCAGAGACGACAAAACTCTGTGAGTGCCTACATGTGCGCCGTTTTAAGGCATTGTGAGTGCGCTTCATTTAGAACAAACCTCTCTGTAGATTTTTCAGACCATTGTTTTCAGCAATTTATTTAGTATATAGTACAATCATCTGAAAATATTATCTTCCCTGTTTTTTTCCCATTGGTTTTCCTAAAATTCTTTATAACCTGTGTATATTCACCTTTGACGCATCAGTTTTGTGATTCCGTAAAAAAAGTGGTTCCCTTTTGAATGAGAACTCGCACTGCATCCTCTAGAGGACACTATGAGGAATGCCTCCGGCATGAGTCTAAACACAATAATGAACTTAACATTGGCCAGCGACAACCTATGATGTCACTACTGGTGCAACTGAGTATAAAAGGGAACCTGTGAAATACGTCATCCTCTTTCTTGTCTTCAGGAGACTGTTTGTTTGAACACATGTCTAAACAGGCAAACTATGGCCAGCACTAGTGCTAGGAACTTTAGGAAGTGTGTTCATCCGTGCCAGCGTTTTCTGACACCGGATGACACATGATATGTTCGTTGTGTGCCTGGGCGTAGAGCATGCATTCTCAGTCATCGAGGGGGCTGTATGTGTACACTGTGAGCATTTCGCTATGAAGAAACTTCGCTCTCATCTGTCCCTTTTCTCGAGGGAATTTGGACAGCTATTTCTAAAAGGAATGCAGCCCAAACCATTCTAGCTGTAACTCGGCTAAACATTCAGATTGCTCTGACTCGGGATTGCTATCTATTCTAACTGATCTAGCTTATGGCTTTAGTAAACCAGACGATCAAAACTATGAAATGTCCCATAGACTGTTATTGATGGATTCGAAAGCAATATAGTAAATCATGATAAAACAGGCTAACTGTGTTAAATCATGCTATAACAAGCCAGAAAATTGTTAAATCATATTATCAGCATGTTAATCATGCTAGCATGCAAGGAAACATGCTTGCAATGTGCTAATTCAAGTATAAAGTTATTTCAAACTTTCAGACAAGGCTTTGTCAAGCCAATATCAATAATGTACTAAAATAAAACTAAAACTGAAATAAAATTGGATAACATATAGCCAAATTTTAAAAAGACACTCACAAGCACATTTTGTATATGTGCTATTTTACACTTTGATCTACTTTCTGAATGAATTCACTCATAGTATTGCTAAGCAGAAAAGTCAATAAATGTTGTTAAACTTTAACAACAAAATTACTAAAAGACTTTAACTAAAATTCTAACTGTAAATGAAATCTAATTCAAAATTTAAAAGCTACTACAATAGTATGTCACTGTAAATGAAATCTAATTCAAAACTTAAAAACTACTACAATAGTATGTCAATGACATTGAAGTCATGCTGGCTTGGCTTTGTTTTGTTGCAGACCATCAGTCTGATGCTGAAGTGTCGTTAGACGTTTGTCTGAGTTTAATGATACTATAAAAACAAACAGAACAAAAGCATTGATACTAACCTGCAGAGGTATGTCAGGATCCATCTCAAAATTCGGAACCATTTTTGACCATGGCTCAAATTTTTTGCTCTCGGGATCAATGTAGTAATCGAATACGGTGCCTTGAGCCGGAAACTTCACGCTTTTGAACTCTGTCACCCACCACTTACTGAATTCCACCCTGTAATCCACGAGCTGCAGTGAAAGCACACAGAAATTACAGGCTGCCGTGTTAAAACACTCATCATTCATCGTGAACTCGTGGAATTAAAGAAAATGGAGATCCACCTGGTCCTGGAACATGGTCCCTCCGAAGGCCCAGACAGCGGCGAAGACGAAGTAGAGCTCGTAGAGATCCTTATGGCTGTCTGGAGGAGTGTTTTCTGGGACGAGGAGACACTCCAGGAGGTAGCACAGCATTTGCACCAAACTCTGCTCAGGAACAGGGATGATCTTCTTAAATCTGGGAGCAGGACAGAAAGCAGCTCTGTGATCAGCAATTTTAACACAAGTTTGCCTCTATCTGCACTTCTGGCTTTAGAAAGGAATTCTGTCTCCAACACCAGAGGAAAAAAAGAACAAATTAAAAAGACTGACGACTTCAGTGACTGAACTGTTTGACAAACTTGTGCACCAGAATGAGGACTTTGCCTTCCAGAAGCCCAGGAGGAAAGTGTTTCATCTGTTTTAGATCTCTGCTTGACTGTTTCAGCACAGTAAACTGACATGGGCTGTTTTCACATGCTGCGTCGCATGTTTTCAAGTATGTGCTACTGACTGGGAAAAGTATGGCATGTTCGATCTGTGCTGTTTTCACCATCTCTGTGGTTACTATGTGGGCTATTGTGAAAATGATGGGTAAAGTTATTACAGTTACTAAAACAAACACCATTAAAAAACATTTTCACTACTTATTTAATTTCAGCTAGTTGCCAAGGCAACATTTCTAATTTTCAGTTAGTTTAACTTGATGTTCTAAAATAATAATAAAAACACTATATAGACATATTTATATAAAAAAATAAATGTTAATATTAAAAAAATGAATGAATACAAATGACAAAAACCCACAACAAAATTACTAAGACTTTCAAATGAAAATTAATATAGAAAAAATATTAATAAAAACTGTAATAGTACACTAAAATAACACAGGTACATAAAGCACATAAGACGTTTAGCTCATGAATATTAATCAGTTCATGCTGCTGTTGCTATATCTTCATAGAATTCTCAGTTATGGAGCCTAATTAATATTATCGAGCTGAGTTCAACTCTAGGGAGGCTGAAAGGGAAAGACCGAATTCAAAACTGGTACGCCAGATGCAATCACTATGAACTGAAGTGAAGAAGACAGGAAAGTGACGTACCTTGACCTGAGAGTATCGAGGCATGATGGGAGGTACTTGTCAAACAGAATGGTCAGATTGGCCTTCTCCGACTGGACTTCTCTCTGGTCAATCCAGCTTGACACAGGTGGATTCCAGCCCAAGTCAGCAGGGTTGATGTACAGAATGCCTGTATGGAGGAATGAAACGTGATCATGGAGTTGTATTTATTGGTTCGCTGTGAAGCAGTGCTGGAGAAGCTACTTTGAATTATAAGTGGTTTGATTAGTTTGAATCACTAAACTCTACATTTATACATTTCCACTATAATTACACTGAAATCTCAGTTAGTGACCACACTAAATAGCATTTGACAGCTGAATACGATCAAAAAAACAAAACCCATAATGGGCACGAAAATGACATATATTATTAAAAAAACAAAACAAAAAAAATCAATAAAATATTTAAATATAATAAAATAAATAAAACATTTTAATATATAAACTATGTTTGTTTTATATTTAATTATTGTAATAAATATTCTTACTGAGGGACTCAAACACAACTATTAAAAATGGTTCAAACATTCACTGATGCTCCAGAAAGAAACATGATGCATTAAGAGCCGGGGGTGAAAACTTTTGAACAGGATAAAGATGTCCACATTTTTCTCTTTTTGTTGAAATATAATTTTTTTTATTTAGTACTGCCCTCCGGAAGCGACAGAAGATACCTACATTTTTCCCGGAAGACAAATTATGTACAATTTACCTTGATCTTCAAATTCAAAATGTTTTCAGCCCCCGTCTATTAATGCATCGTGTTTCCTTCTGGAGCATCAGTGAATGTTTGAACCTTTTTTAATAGTACCTCAGTTGTCCTCAGTGTGAAAAGATGGATCTCAGAATCATACAGTCACTGCTGGAAAGGGTTCAAATATGCAAAAAATCCTTGAAACTAAAGAATCTGCAGGACCTGGAAGATTTTTCTGAAGAACAGAGCTCAGTTTAACTGCTCAGAATAAACAAGAGACTCATGAACAACCATCACAAAAAAAAAAAAAAAAACACAGTCGTAGATCATCCAGGTAACCACACACAGTATTAAGAACCAAGGTTTCCCAAACGTTTGAACAGGGTCATTTTAATAAATTCAGCTATTTTTTGTCTTGTGGACTTTATGTAAACATCTTTTATGTAAAATACAGTACTAAATAAAGAATAACATGCATTTTGTATGATCCCTCTTATTTTGTTAAAATTATTCACATTTTCACAGATTCTGCAAGGGGTTCCCAAACTTTCGCATACCACTGTAAATTACAGTGAATCACTCTATGAAATTGAATTTGATTCCTAATGTTCCATATGACGGATGTTTGATTCAGTTGTGCAACACTATATTATATCAAACAACAATGAAACGTTTTGTCAAAAAAAAAAAAAAAAATGCTTATTGGAAAAGTGACACTGTTATGATATCAGCTGAGCTGAGAACAGAAACAAAACAAAACCTATCTCAGTGTTTTTATATGAATATTCAGCAGCACCTCTATATTAGTCTTCTGTTAGCATGATTTAAGAACAGTCTGAAAGGTCCCCAAACTCCATCAAAAATGTTATATTTATCTCTTAGAATATAGGTTATTTTACATTGACATATATTTGGTACACAAAGCTTCTGCTTCTCTCCAGCACTGACCGGCTCTGGAGACCGTCGCTGGAGTGGCCGTGCGGAGGTGGCTGATCTCAAACACCAGCCTCATGGTCGGGTTCAGAGGAATCCGCTCATTACTGGCCAGAGTCAGCACCTACAGCATCAAACACACACACACAGATAAAGGTCATCTAAAGGCCAGGGTCATTTTAATGTGTTCCGCCTGTATGTGGCTGAGTGTGGTCTCTTTCATAAAGATATCTGAATGCTACGTGCGAAAGCCGATATTGAGCTGGAGTTCTGGCAGTCTCGGCTTTACCTTGTTATCATCCATTACTGTGTTCAGTGACTCAATCCACATTGGATCGATATCGCCATCCAGGACAATCCACTTGGGCCCAGCGTGATTGATGTTGGCCAGCTCACGCATGATATTAGAAAACAGTCCTGCGGGGGAAAAGCACGTTGAATCTCACATTCGGCCGTGACGGAAGCACTAGGAAAAACAACAGCAGCCCTCACCGTCTTTCCACTCGCGCGTGGCTGGATTGATAATACCGAACAGCTCGTCGTTGGTGACTGCTTTAGGGTTAAGATCGGCCCAGACGACCCTGTGCTTCATGATCTGATATGTCCTGTGGAGGGATTTAAGGATCTGGGACTTGCCGGTGCCGGCGTTTCCCACCACAAACACGGAGTGACGGACAGCCAGCAGCTCCTCCAGCTGAACCACCTGAGAAGAAGAACAGAGCTAAATATTACACACACAGCATTGCTTTGCTTGATGCTTTTTAGCTATAAACCGCACACACGAGAGACAATCTAGCTTGGGTGGCTGAAACAGCTTTCATTATGTACATATAAAAAAAGTTATCCAGACATTTTCAGCACCAGTGTGACTTCATACCAAACATTTCAAAACAAAAACAACAAAAAGTTCAAGAAATCTTTACCCTGTGCTGTTCAATAGCACAGCAGCAGTAACTAAACTAAACTAAACTAGTGTGTAGAGTTCAAGTGTTCAGCTGTGTTCAGCTCAAGTACAGTTATAAGACAGGTCCTCCATCAAAGACGCTCTGCATTCCAGTGGGAGCGAGCAGTCTCAGTGCAGTTCTCAGTGCAGATTTTGTTATTGTTTTAATAATGCATATGCAGAACACATCTCTGTTTCCTACAGTGAAATCTAAGCGCTACAATTAAAACATTGGTTTGTCTAAAGTGTGTGATTTCTGCACCACTAGCATCACCAAATAGAACTGCAGAAATGTCATTTAAAACATAAAACTCTCAACAGCTCCGCAACACAGCTACTGAATCTATAGCACCAAGTAGACAAACGATTCAGTATGTGCAGTATGATTCACTACTGCATGACTCTAATGAGTTTATAACGGTTAAGACTTACTACTGTAAATCAGTGACATTTCTGACTGGTTGTTTATATGACAACATGTAGTTTTGTCAGTAATATTCAATAAACTGTATAAAGAATAGATACCATCTGCTTTTAAACAAAAACATGTTTTATTCTAGCTTTTTTTCCACCTTTTTGAGCATGAAAATTTGACAGTTTTAAACAGCTGTAATTCATGAATGCTTTAGAATACAGACCCACTTTTCACTATTATACAGTAGGTCTTGCAGAGGTGAACTTCAAAAAATGAAAGTGTAAAAAGTTATAGAAGTTTACTGTAATGCAAATGCACTGTACTAAACATTTATTTTATACAAAATATATATTTTACAAAATTATGTCTAAAATGAGTCCAAAAAGCCATATGTTTAGCCAAGCTCTGTTCCAAATGTGAAGTTAATATGACAAAAATTATGGTTCCTTGATTTTGTTCAGGTGACACACACTGCATTGATATTTTTTTTTATGCATTCCCCTGTCACAAATCAATACATTTAATTATGAATACGATATCACTTCTATCACAGTAACAGTGAATATGGAATCCAAATATAGAATCTATATATATTATGCTCTTTAGATATTGTTAATCATCGGCTATTGAAAACCCTATATGGATTGGCCAATAATCTTATGTTTAACTTTAGATCATGATAACCCTGGTGAGGCGTTTACCATTATAGAAAAGCAAACCTGACAGACCTGACTGAAGTCTGCTGAGGCATTTCTCACAAGAGTTGACTATATGCACTGAGCGTTCTTTAGAACTTCTGCAATAATATAAGCCAGCTCGAAAAATTCCAGTGAGTTCTTTTTCTAACTTCGCTCGGTGTTTCACTATGGGATATCGCTTTGGGTGTGACCAACTACGGAAGCTCCAATGACACCACGTCTGTCCTTGACAGACAGGTCGATCTGAGATCAGGCTCCGCCCCACCTATATCACTCAGGTCGACCCCTATCGAGATCATTCGCGCTTTCTTCCCATGAGGGACTACAAGCTCTCTCAGCACATCTGACGTCATTGCTGATTTCGCTAAACTGTTCATCAGGCGGACCGTCATTGGATTACGCCACCGAACGCGACATCAGTGGATTGGATTGTGTTGAGTGACATCGTAAATTCTGAATAGTGTCCGCGTCAAGGCGAGCTATTCTGTTTAGACTACATCGTATTAAGTTACGATCTTCAGTGGCGTCAAGCCAACTTCAGGTTTACATGTTAAAGCGAGCCGTTGGAAGGGATAACTACCCGACGATTACCTTTTTTCACTCTTCAGCCATCATGTCGACGGTCATTACCCCCGCCAAAGGGAATGAGTCGAAGAGCAGAGAGGCTGCATCCCGCCCATGTCCATCGTCATGTGGAGCAACGATCTCGGGCAGGGACCCTCACCCAATGTGCATCGTGTGTATGGGCCCAAAACACGCTCAAACGTCGCTTGTGGACCCACAAACATGTGTTCACTGTGGGTCAATGCCGGTGAAAACCAACAAGACCAATGTCTGTCGGGAGCCGCCGCAAAATCTACAGCTACTTAGCATCATACGCAAGCTACCACGAGCTGGGCGGACATGATGGAAGCCGAATCCCCAGATATGCCTCCTCTGTTCGAGGGCCTTCTCGCACAGGAGGAGGAAGAACCGGTTGACGAGGATGCTGAGGGCGATGCCAACTCTGACCTCCTCGACTTAGACATGGATGATGAGGAAGATAATTCTCCATTCCCTATCCCAGTCTAGACCCCCCAGCATGACTGACTCAGCCTCACAGGCAGACAGTAACCTGCATGAGGTGTGTAAACGAGCCATGGCGAAACTGGGTCTAGCTTGGCCCGCAGCACAAGATGCGGAAGGAGCAGAGAGAGACCTTTACGACGGGAAAAGGCTACCGCCTGCTCAACCTGCAGCGAGACAACTCCTGCCCGCTGTGCCTGCTTGCATGAAGGAAATGTCTCGCCATTGGTGCAGCCCCTTTAAGAGCAAGCTCCCGGCCAAAGGATGTTCTAAGCTGGAGATTCAGGGGATGGGAGAGCTGGGGCTGGCCGGACCCCTAGCGATAGAGTCTTCAGTGGCCTATCATCTCCACCCGAATCGCGCGCTCTATTTCTGCCTCATCTCAAATTTCGCTGCTGAGCAAGATGGAACACTTAACCGCGTCCGTCTATCAGAGGATGTATAAGTATGCGGCACAATCGGTGTGCTCGCTGAACGCAGTGACTTTACTGTCAGCGTATCAAGCTGAGATTTTGGAGGAGATGGGGCGACAGCTTGACAGGAGTACCGAACCCAGCACTCTGGGACGAAATATATGTGGTGAACGATTTAATTCTCCGCTCTTCGCGTGGAGCGGTTCAGGGCTGTGGTCCCCGAGGAACGGAAGAAGAAGCGTGCGACCTGACACGAAAATGTTCCCCTTCACTTCTCTCTCCGCCTGCAAAGAGAAGGAAGGTTTCCAGCCCTGCGGTTCTAAGTTCGGTAAGGGCTGTTTCTGTATGTTCTACTCATGTTCAGAGAATAGAGGAAGATGTTCATCAGTGTCACCAAGCACTCACACGGTGTGTTCAAACACCCACTGCTTCAGGGGTATACATAATAAAGAATGCACTATCGCAGCCAGGTAGACTGCCAAGGGCGATAGGTTGCAAAAAATCCAAAATAGAATGTGCCCCCCTAGTTTCACTACAGGAGGGAGCGCCTGCTTCTCCGGTGGGAGCCAACGCGGAGACTGTTATGACGTCATCAACACGCGCCCACGAGGGAGAAATATACAGGTGGACTCTCTCGGCCCGCATACTCAATTGGCGCGCATGCGCTGCTCACCCGTGGGTTTTAAACACAATTCTACGGGGATACAGACTTCAATTTGCCATGAAACCACCCAAATTCAATGGTATAATAGCCTCTGTGGCCGAGGGAGAGTCGGCTCGTGTCTTGATGGCCGAGATCGACACTCTTTTAAACAAACAAGCGATCAAAGTGGTGCCAAAGGAGGTAAGCTGTCAAGGCTTTTATTCCCGTTACTTTGTGATTCCAAAGAAAGGGAGCACGTCTCTGCGTCCTATATTAGGCCTCTGTGTGTTAAACAAGCACCTACGAAAGCACTTACCATCCTCACCCAGACAGGATAGATCTTTGGGCCTGGCCCATGAGAGGTGGAATTTGAGTGCAGCAGGTCTGCCCCCATCGGTCATACACACTATACAGAGTGCCAGAGCCTCTTCCAATCGCTCACTTTATAGTAATAAATGGCGAGTCTTTGAAGAATGGTGTGAGCGGAGTCATATTGTCCCTTTTCAGTGCTCAGTGAGGGACATATTATGTTTTCTCCAGGATCTGCGGGTCAGCACCCCTTAATAAGTCGTTTTATGAAAGGGGCACGCCGTAAGACAGATGGTCCCTTTGTGGGATTTGTCGTTGGTTTTAGAGGCCCTTTCTCAACACCCTTTTGAGCCATTAGAGGGCGTTGGGTTGAAGTTTCTCTCTCTTAAGACAGCACTGCTTGTAGCACTGGTGACTGCTAAGCGTGTGAGTGACTTACAGGCCCTGTCTATCAGCCCATCTTGTTTACAGTTTTCTCCAGGGTTTACAAAGGTTTCTTTTCGACCTAACCCTGCTTTTGTACCCAAAGTAGTGGACTCTGCTTATAGATGTCCAACTACAGAGCTTACAGCTTTTCACCCTCCTCCTTTCTCTTCTCCGGAGGAGGGGAGGTTGAATGCATTATGTCCAGTACGGGCGCTTCGTGTGTACGTGGAGAGAACAGCAGGTTTCAGAAGGAATGACCAGCTGTTTGTGTCTTGGGCTACTCCTCATAAAGGGTAACATTTGTCGCGTCAGCGGCTGTCCCATTAGATTGTAGATGCTATATCTCTAGCATATAAATGCAGAGGATCTCAACCTCCTGAAGGCTTAAGGGCCCACTCCACTAGGGCAATGGCCACATCATGGGCCTTACTTAGTGGAGTTTCGGTTCAGGACATCTGTGCGGTGGCAAGTTGGGCTACGCCGCACACTTTTGTGCGGTTCTATAGACTAAATGTGTCAGAGCCATCTGTAGCACATGCGGTGCTAGGAGCCAGTGGCTTGGGACCCACATAATCGTTATGTATGGCATGTTGTGCAATCCGGGAGTGGTCTCTATCTCCCATAGTGAAACACCATGCGAAGTTAGAAAAAGAACGATGGGTTACTTAACGTAATCCCGGGTTCTTTGATAACAGAGTGAGGTGTTTCACCAACACTTCCCTCCTTGCACAGGAATGGGAAGAAATCTCTCTATAATGATCTCGATAGGGGTCGACCTGAGTGATATAGGTGGGGCGGAGCCTGATCTCAGATCGACCTGTCTGTCAAGGACAGACGTGGTGTCATTGGAGCTTCCGTAGTTGGTCACGCCCAAAGCGATATCCCATAGTGAAATACCTCACTCTGTTATCAAAGAACCCGGGATTACGTTAAGTAACCCATCGATGTCACTTGCTGGTGTGTTGAGCATCAGTAGTGTAATACATAGTTTATAATCAGAATATAGTCACTTAAATAGTCAGGCATAGCATTAATTTAGTTATTCAAAAGCAAGACAGCATACAAAATAAATAAATAAATAAAGACATACAAATTTATTTATATAGCTTTTACAATTGTGTTCCTCCTCGGCTAAATTCAATTCGACCATCAGTTAGGAGAAAAACCCAGCGTTCACACTTTCGTGTGAAAAAAGCATCAAAAATTAAATATTTATTGTGCACTTTAGTTAGATTCATTGAATAAAATGTGTGTTTTCACAAGTGTGCCGAAATCATTGATCTTGCGCTGCACTGACTGACAAGCTGCTATGAGGGTGCACGGTGCTCGCTTTCTGTGTAATTCATTCACAATAAAATGTATTGTTTTTCATAAGATTTTGTGAATACTTTATACTTCACATTAACAAAATGTATTTTTAAACCTAGATATTTTATAATGTTTAATATTTAGTCAAAAACTAAACAAAAGTGAAAAACTATTAGAGGAAATGGCTGATATATGCGCAAATAAATGCTACTTTGCCACAACCTGCTGGTTATAGTGGTAATTATTGTCTTCTTTTTTTTTTTTTTCAAATAAGTGTTTTCTATCAAATGTTGGATTTCCTACATTTTGAAACATTTGGTTTTACAATGGGGACAATCTCAGAAGGATGGACAAATAATGTTTGTGGTCATCACATTAAAAAAAAAAATAATGCGTGTGCGTGTCTAATTCAGACACGGCATTTCTTAAACAGTACCAATAGCTTCGTCTTTATTGCAAGCAATAAAACTTGTTTATTGGCAAATTAGGTAAATGTGATAACTGCATTAAAATATGAATACCACATTAAAAAGTCAACCACTGATGGTTTTGTGTCGATGTACAGCGAGTACAGAATGAACAGCTAACAGTTCACTGGAAATGCCCAAGCTGGCTTAACGACAACCAGGAAGTAACCGTGCATATAGTCAGTTGGCATGTGTCACCTGAACTTACCTTGAGCACAAAGTTATCCTCGGCCTGCAGTTTGAGATCCAACACAGACTGCTTGACAAATTTCTCAAAGTCCATGTCCCTTTTGCGTGGCACATCAAGAGCAGGGAAAAGGTCCCCGATGAGGCCCATGAAGACAGGCATGTCATCGGTCACGATCTTTGGGACATTGAAGTCTCTCAGGGCTCTCATCAGCACCTGGTCCTCCGGTCTATGTGGATCTCCTCTCTTCAGGGAACCGGCCACTACTAGCACTGACTTAATGGCCCGCAGACCCCAGTCATAGTGATCCTGCGATGGTGAGACACGGGAAAAACAAAAACTAAAGAGAGTCCAATCAACTGCAACCTATGCAGGCCAAACTTTGATTGTTCAACTTGTTCAGATATTTCACAGTTTGTACCTAAAAACAATTCATAAAGTAACCGCAGTATGATAGTGGGATTGACAGCATTTTTATTAGAAAACAATTGGATGTCTCATAAACATTCCTCAAAATGCTAGAAAAACTGCTCTCACTAAAGGCCTTGATCTCAAACAGAAAATTGTAATGGCATTGGAGCGATCATTTAAGACTATCAGCATTAAGACTTCTGAACCTGTTTGGAGAGCAACTCCTTGCAGAGCTGATAGAGAGTGATGAATTTTCTGGCCAAAAGTCGAGCCTCGATGAAACCCTCAGCCACCAACATGATCTCACAGATGAGCTCAAAGTCTGGCACCACCATCGCACATGGCCTACAGGACAGAGAAACCACAGAAACACAAAGAAAGAACAACATCATGACTGTGAGCCTACAAACAAATCATACACGCAGATCAGGATACAAACTACTGGACACTTTGACTGCAGGCTGTTGTTTTTATTACCATTAATGTTGACACTAATAGGCCTACAGTTACGCAGTTACTGATGGACAGAGCTTTTCTGATGTGATGTCTGAGGCGTTTTTGGTTTGTGGATCAGTCACCCTAAAAATTGATTATTTCAGACAGAATGGAAAAAAAAAAATTTCCACATGTATGTTTGTGCAAAAAAATAATAATAATAATAATAACATCATAAGTGAACCTCAAGGAACATATTAAAATTATTTTAAAAAATCTTTATAAATAAGAACTTTATAAATCACTATGGAGAAAACAAGTTGGAAAAAATATGCCACTAAAAAGTGAGAGATCGCGGTTACCCTCTATAACTCCACTATGCTTTGGCCTTTAATGTTCTTTAATGTAAGTATGTTACACAGTAGCCTACTATAGAAAAATATTTCAACATGGCTTATTACAGGCCTAAAATATATCATATAGTATGTGTGAAATATGTACTTTCAGTTCTTATCTATTTAATAACTGGCTCTTTCTGGTCTCTTAATGGGACTGATACCTGCTGATCCACAAAGCAAAAACACCTCAGGCATCACATCAGAAAAGCTCTGTCCATCAAAATCTGTAGGTGGCATCCAATCTCCTTATGAGCAGGATGCAGATGCTGGTGTTTAAAACAGCAGAATTCCAATTTAAAAGCAAACAGCACCTAATGAAATGCAAATCCTAAACGCACCTGAAGAGAGCCTTGAGATTTTCTGGCAGCTCAGTCCTGCCGGCATAGCCGGGGTTCATAGTGATGAAGATGCCCACCGAAGGGACCAGGTTTACATCCTCACCCATGAAGTTAAACCTCTTCTTCTTGTCTCGAATGGCATCTTGAATACTTTTGACCTGATGGATCATACATTGACAATATAAATGGCACAAAATGTGTATTACTTGTTCTTAAAAACCAATGAGAAAGTGAGAATCATAGAGTGATCAGTGAAAAGTGATCAATCACAGTTATGCTCTATAACTCATTTAAACCATATAGTACACTGTACAAGAGGCATGTCTTGTTTAAATTGCCAAAACCTTTCCTTTCAATCTCTCCACTGACCTTGATCAAAATTAATCAATCAAAAATCGGATTACAGCGTCACACCGAACAGTCAACCTGTCAAGCAGGGTGTGTGGATCAGTTTAGTGTCAGCAAAACACGCTTCAGCACTGAAGACATAGAGTTCAGGCTAGAAGCAAATAAACACTGACATATAACATTATCTACTTTGCAAAGGCCTTACATGAACTCCAAATCCCACATTATATAGTGCCTTCATTCATTTTATATATTGTTCTATAAAAGAGCAGTGAAGCCAAGCATAGCCATGCATTAAGAGCAGCTGAAACAGCAGAGGAATGGAGCATTTGGGACATTTTTTTTTCTTCCATTGTATGGAGCAGAGCAGCTCAGAAATTCTGCTAAACACCTCATTTTGCGTTCCACAGAAGTGCATCAATACAGGTGTTAAGTCTGCTCTGTTAAGTCTTCGTTGTCAGTTAGGAACCTGGGTGTGCTCTTTGATATCAATCTTTCATTTGAAAGCCATGTTTCTAGCATCTGTAAAACTGCATTCTTTCATCTTAAAAATATATCTAAACTACGACATATGCTCTCATTGAAAAATGCAGAACAGTTAGTTCATGTGTTCATGACCTCAAGGCTAGATTACTGTAACGCTCTACTGGGTGGTTGTTCCACTCTCTTGATAAATAAACTACAGCTCGTACAAAATGCAGCAGCTAGAGTTCTTACTAGAACTAGGAAGTATGACCATATTAGCCCAGTTCTGTCAACACTGCATTGGCTTCCTGTTAAAAATCGTATAGATTTTAAAATCTTGCTAATTACTTACAAAGCACTAAATGGTTTAGCTCCCCAGTACCTGAGTGAGCTCTTAATGCATTATAGTCCTTCACGTCCATTGCGATCTCAGAATTCAGGCCAGCTGATAATACCTAGAATATCAAAATCAACCGCAGGATTCTGGAACAATCTTCCTAGCATTGTTCGGGAAGCAGACACACTCTGTCAGTTTAAATCTAGACTAAAAACGCATCTCTTTAACCTAGCATACACATAACACATTATCAATTTATATTTTCAAATCCGTTAAAGGATTGTTAGGTTGCATAAATTAGGTCAGCCGGAACCGGGAACACTTCCTATAACACTAGATGTACTCGTTACATCAGAAGAAGAATGGCATCTACGCTAATATTAGTCTCTGTTTATCCCAAGGTTTACTGTAGTCAACCGGATACGGGCCGTATACTTTGAATGTTGCGATCCCATCGGACTTATGATAGCTACCTGAATCGTAACAAAGCACTGTTCGCCAGAGGAGAACTGGCTCCCCGACTAAGCCTGGTTTCCCCCAAGGTTTTTTTCTCCATTTTAACACCTGTTTGCTACCTGATGTCACCTGTTAGAGTTTGGGTTCCTTGCCGCTGTCGCCTTTGGCTTGCTTAGTTAGGGACACTTGACATTTGATATTCAACAGTGCTTTGATCTGTCTGCATTGACACCATTTTCTTTAAGAGCTGCTGTGCAGCCAAAATTATATACCAGTTATCACTGTAAAGCTGCTTTGACACAATCTGCATTGTAAAAAGTGCTATATAAATAAAGGTGACTTGACTTGACTTGAAAACACTACAAAAGGAAAAGTAAATCATTTTTTAATCACAAGGGAGAATCACCTTTCAGTGTCCAGAGATTTCAGATGAGTCTTTCTAACTTTCAAAGGAAAAGTGTTCCATGAATTGGCCATTAAAACTTGTCGTACTGTATCACAACAAAATGTGTCTCGAGATAAACGATGAGTAGCTACACATCATGGCCATAATCATCATCATTAACATAATACCCATTGTGAGCAAATGACGTCTGCCAGCATAATGAAGATGATTCATTCAGCTACAGTACACACTGTCTTCAGCTTCCCTGCGTAAACTGTGAATTGCAAGGCATAAAATCTCAATGGCAAACAGCAGCTGACAGGGCATTATGAGATGGTGTGACACTTAAGCACACACCTAACGCTGAAACATTCTAAGCGAATCATAATGTTTCCTTCGCAGAATTTTAGAATTTGAACACCGACTGTAATTGCGCAACGCAACTGGTGTTTTCACAATGCATTATATCTTTCTTAAGCAGCTACAGCTGAAAACTTTCCCTGGTTCCATTTCAAGTTTTCTAAGCTGATAGACACATAAATCTGGCCAGCAGCTCAAGAGCTGTTAGTTATTCACAACTGTGTCGTAACTCACTCACCTGCACTGCCACCACAGACAGCACCTCCACCGAGATCCTGTTGAACTCATCGAAGCAGCCCCAGGCTCCAGTTTGCGCCAGGCCTTTATAGATGTTGCCACATGACTAAAAGAGAGAGAGAGAAACCAGAGGCTTATAAGCGCATCACTGGAAAGCATCAATCACAACAAACTGAAGCATGCAAAGTTATGCAGGGCATCTTTCGTTTTCTAGAAATGAGCTCATGGTGAAATTCCAGCTTATAAACAAGAATATCAAATGCAAAACAGGCATTTTTTCTGGGAGAATGAGCAGCATTTGCAAAAACACATTCATATTCTAAACTCTCTCACTGTGTGCCTTCCGACCTAGGTAACCAGCACATGCGTCTTGTATTTGTCTCTGACCAGCGCAGGAGCAAAGTTACTTTTAAAAGTAATGTGTTCAATACTGCATTACTCCCTAAAAAAGTAATAAATTGGATTCCTTAGTTACTTTTTACTGATTATAATGTAGGTTACTTTTGCATTACTTTTCTCTCCTGGCTGAGTCTTGATCACTTCCAGGACTTGCAGGTGCATTTCACTGAGAAGTTTTGAGAAGTTTTTTTTGCATGTGTTTAATGCAGTAATGCATTCAACAATATAGCCTATTTATGCACCCTAATTTTCTTTTAAAAACACATATAGAAGACTTTTATATTCATAGCACTTAGAATATTTCCTGAGCCCTAGAGCTACTGTTTGCCATACAAAAGATCTCTGAACATTACAGTTTATATTACCTACCATACAATTCTTTTTTTTTTTTTTTGAAAATAATGTGCTTTGTTTCTTTTGTACTTTTTTCTATTTCTGCATGCATGAGTGTGCATGTCTGAGTTGCTAAGATATGGAGAAGAGAAAGAGAATTCAGTAGTAAAAAAAAAAAAATGTTTAGGCAAATTAATGAAACTGACAAAAACTGATTACGTAATGCACGTTACTTGTAATGTGTTACTTTACTCATTACATCAAAAAAGTAATCTGATTACGTAATCAGAGCCTTGTAATGAATTACTTTATTTGTACATCAAAAAGTAATGTGATTACATAATGCACGTTACTTGTAATGTATTACTTGTTACATCAAAAAAGTAATCTCATTACGTAATGTCTTGTAATGGATTAATCCCAACACTGTCTCAAACACAGATGGGATTGATTACAGGTGGAAGGAAGGCCGTCTCCTCTGCAATGGTGAACCGTGGTCACCTTAATGTTATGAAGCGACGAGAATACTTTTTGTGCGCCAAAAAAACAAACAAATTAACGACTTTATTCAACAACATCTAGTGATGAGCGATTTCAAAACACTGCTTCATGAAGCTTCGAAGCTTTATAAATCTTTTGTTTCTAATCTGTCTGTTTTGTGTCTGTTTCGTGATTTCAGTAAACGAGGCTTTGTTACGTCATAAGTGTTTCAAAACATTTTGAAATTTCAATGGTTCGCGTGACTTTGGCAGTTTGATACACGCTCCGAACAACTGATTCAAAACAAAAGATTCGTAAAGTTTCGAAGCTTCATGAAGCAGTGTTTTGAAATCGCCCATCACTAGATATTGTTGAATAAAGTCGTTATTTTGTAATTTTTGGCACACAAAATGATATTCTCTTCGCTTTATAACATTAAGGTTGAACCACTGTAGTCACATAAACTTTTAAATATGTCTTTAGTATACCTTTCTGGGCATTCGAAAGTGTTAATTATCTTGCTGTCAATGGAGGCCTCACTGAGCCATTGGATTTTATCAAAAATATCTTAATTTAATAATTTGTGTTCTGAAGATAAACAAAGGTTTACGGGTGTGGAACGATATGAGGGTGAGTAATTAATGACAGAATTTTAATTTTTGGACGAACTAACCCTTTAAGCCCGGCCATCATAGCTTTACTAATCTGCTTGGACCCCATGATGTGAGAAGTGTATTAGGAAAATCGCTCATAAGATGGATGACAGAATCAGGCGAGGTGTTGAGCAATGAAGACGGAGACAGAGATTCAACACAGAGAGTTCAGGAGTTTGCTGTTCCGATGAAAACAACTGGTTATTTTCATTCTCCCCATATTTTAATTCTCTTATGGATATGCCATAACTGTCTTTACCTGAAGTATACAGTTTCTCATGAGCAATAAAGAGCTGCCTCGGCACTGACAAACAATACAAGACAAGTTTTGTAAAATGAATTGTAGGTAACCCGAGGTAATGGTTTTGATTTCCAAGAAAATATTTCCAATGTTTTCACTGACCAACTTGAATGTATTTTGTAAATATAAAGAAATTTTGATTTTGATGACAGCAACACACTCCAAAAAAGTTGGGTCAGAGGTATGTTTAACACTGTGTCACATCAACTTTCCTTTTAATTTGACTTTTTAAATTGTTCGGGAACTGAGGATACTAATTGTTTCGAAGTTTGCAAGTGAAATTTTTGCCCAATCTCGCCTGATACAAGACAGCTGCTCAACAGTCTGTGGTCATCATTGTCTGATTCTCCTTTTCATGATGGGCCATACATTTTCAATTAGAGTAAGACCTGGACTGCAGGCAGGTCAGTCATGGACATCCACTCTACAGTGTAGAGTGTCTACGAAACCACTCTGATGCATCACATGCAGACCTGGCGTTGTCTTGCTTCCCAGGAAAGATGTCATCTTGATGAACAGTTTATGTCTTTGTGCAATCCCAACATATGCCTCCACGTCAATGGTTCCTTCACAAATATGCAAGTCACCTATGCCGTTTGCACTGCTGCACCCCAATACCATGACAGATGTTTACTTTTGCAACTGTCACTGATGAAAGTCTGGACGGTCCCTTTCGTCTTTGGGACTGAGAACTCGATGACAGTTTTTTCCCAAAAACATGATGAAACGTAGACTCATCTGACCACAGCACACATTTTCACTGTCTTTTTTAGACCATCTGAGATGAGCTCGGGGCCAGGGAACTTGTCAGCATCTCTGCATTAAACTGATGTATAGCTTTCTCCTTGCGTAACAGAGATTCAAGTTGCATTTCTTGATGGAGCGGCAGACTGTGTTAAGTGACAACGGTTTTCCAAAGTACTCCAGAGCACATGTGGCTATATCTAACACAATAGCATGACGGTTTCTCATGCAATGCCATCTGAAGGTTCGAAGGTCACGCACATTGAGACAGAAGTATACTGCCTGGCCGTACACAGACTGAGATTTCTCTGGAGACCCTGAATTTTTTTACAATTTTTTCACAATTACGTATGGTACATGGGGAAAGACATAAATTCTTTGCAATCTTGCATTGAGAAAAGTGATTTTTGAATTGTTTGACAATTCTCTCATGAAATTTGGCACAAATTGGTGAGTTATGACCCATCTTTGCTTGCAAAGACTGAGAAGGTCTTTTACACCCAAACACGATACCCTAAACTATTACCAATTAACCTGCTAATTGTGGACGATTTAACTTGGATATTCTATAATCTTTTCACATTTATTTTGCCTCTGTCCCAACTTTTTTGGACTGCGTTGCAGCTATCAAAATCTAAATTTGTTTATATTTACAAAATACAATTATGTTGTTCAGTGAAAACATTGGAAATCATTTCTTTGTACTTTTATGAGTTTAAAAAAAAATGTTCAAGAGAATTAACAAATCACAGATTGTGGATTTTATTGCATTTTACAAAATGTCCCAACTTTTCTGGAAATGGGATAGTCGCTGTGGATAAAAGCGTATGCCAAAGGCATAAATGTAAATGTAGATGCAAAAAGGCTTTTTATACCACACCATGGCCAGTCCATTTCAACAGCCTGTGATATGCTCAGTTCTCATCACCTTGTAGTCCATCTGCTCCGAGCAGTTGAATACGTAGACCATGATGCCCAGGGCTCGGCCCAGGTCCTTAGTGGTCTCGGTTTTGCCTGTGCCGGCAGGACCAGCCGGGGCTCCGCTCATGACCAGATGCAGCGACTGGGTCAGTGTGATGTAACATCTGCATTTGAGAGGAGAAAAACATGCTTTAGCAAACAAACATGAACACAAATGCTCAGTCACATACAATATGTGGTTTATAAATATAGACTTCCTCAAATTCAAATGTTTACCCAAGGCTAAACTCCTGTTTTTACAGTGTGCTGTAGTTGTGACTACAGACTCAAGAGCCTTCAGCCTGCGCTCGATTTTGGGAGACGGAGCACTGCTAAATGTTGTGTATTTACTGATAAGGAACAAACATATTTTAAGTGTTTAAGGGTATTTGGCAAGCCTTTACCTATGAGAAGTCCTTCAGCGAAGATCATTTGCATTAATAAGCAAATGCCTTTCCTATCACTATTGATCAAACTAATGCATCCTTGCTGAATAAAAGTATTAATTTCTTAAAAATAAATATCTTTTCAACCCCAAACTTTTGAACAGTAGTGTACATTTCTTATGATCCCTAATGTATAACATGCAAGTCTGATGAGTTTTCTTTTTAGCTTGCATAGGTTCAAATATTGATTTTATAATAAACCAAGCAAAATAGCAAATTAAATATTTTTTGAAAAAGCTAATTTAAAGGTTTAAGAAAACTCTAGGAAAAAAGCCAACTGAATAACTTTCAGTGGCCACGGTATCTTAATGGAGCCATCTGTGCCGGTGTCATGTTCTCACTTCAGTGTGAATGAAAGACAGAAGTGTGACTCAGACACACCATATGCTCAGGAAGCTGCACTGGCATTTATTTGACCATCAAACAGGAGGGTCTCTGCTTTCTATGCTTTCAAAGGTTCAAGCGCTCAAGACAGATTCTCCTAAGCAACCTGCTGTCTTCTTTTAGCATAAGGCCAACTGCTGGGACATTTACGGTTTAATGGGCTCCTCCATCTAAATGAGGATGTTCAAAATTAGTCATTTTAAACCTAAAGCTGTGTTTGTTAGGCTGTCTTACCTGTCTGTGAGTGGTGTGATTACTAATCGTGGAGTGTTGCCCAGATACTCATATGAATAGAGGAACTGGGCATCGCAAATGTTTGCGAAGCAGTGCTTCTCTCTCTCGCCCCAGCGATGCCGGAGTTGGGACAGCCAAAGAAAGGCCTGAGAGTTCTCCACCTGAGAAAGATGATTATGAAGGATTAGCAGGAAGAAAATATTTTGAGCTGGGCTGGATAAAACATTAGTGCGCTTCTAAGCCACTCTATACAGCTTTCATCAGGGCTTATATTCTACTGAACCATTGGCCTTCAAGTGAGACCAAAATATGAGCAATCACATGAGAGTATATTGAGACTTTCATTATGCAGGTGTGAATAGAGGAAGAATTGGAGTGAATATTCACAAATGGAGTGAATATTCACAAATGGAGTGAATAGAGGCAGAACTGAATATTCTTTTATTGACGTTAAAGTCCTAATGCCAGTCATGTGAAAAGGCCTCAAGACAATTTGACTTCTATTCTACTGAACCACAGGCCTTCAAGTGAGACCAAAATATGAGCAATCACATGAGAGCACATCAAGACTTTCATTATGGAGGCAAATGTTAATAGAGGCAGAATTTAATATTCTCTTATGAGATGCCTAATGCATGTGTGGTTTCAACTCATCTGCAGATATCTGAAAAAAAATAACACTCAATGTAGTGTTTAACAATAGGAAAAATGATATGGAGACAAATTTGCTATACCTTTTGCTTATTGATTTTGTCCACCACGTCTCTCGCATGGACGTCAATGGTACAGATGGTCATGACTTTCTGCCGGTCTCCAGGAGTGAGCTGGCCAATCAGCATGGTGATGAGAGTGTTTAACTGATTCACTTGCTTTTTATAGTATTCCTTCATTGCATTCTCATTTCCATCCTCCAGTCCGGAGAAAGCAATACCTACATCGGTCGTCCACCAGATCTGAGTGCAGGTAAGAGCGACCTATGGAAATACACACAGTACCAATGACCACTAGTCCAGATCTGTCTGTTTAGCATTGTGCTGATTATTACAGATTGTTTTATTACAAATTATATATATATATCAGCACAACATGTGAAAAGTTTAACACTGATGTCAGGATGTATTAGCATTTGGTACAGTATGAGGGTCAATGACATATTTGCGTTCAAGTAAAAAAAGTAATAATACTTGCACACACATTTGTTCAAGGTATAAAGGGGGAAAAAAGATGAATAACAATATGATGTATTGATGCAACACACATATATATATATATATATATATATATATATATATATATATATATATATTTTTTTTATATATATATATATATATATATATATATATATATATATATAGAGGCACCTTTATGACACTCTACACATCTTCACACAATGTCTATATGTGCATTATTGCCAACGTGTGCATTCTCGATTAAACTCACCTGTCAGGGCTCAACAATAAGGACGATGGCCCAGGGCGAGAGTGAAAGACACTTGGGACAGTGTCTCTGGCCAGTGCTGAATCGTCACAAAACTTTATCAGTTGCACTTTTTAAATTCATAAGTGAAAATGGAGTTAAATACCTGGGCTGGGTAGTCGAACAGCCACTGTTCCCTGGGCTTCTCTTCATAGGCCGAGACCGCCTCAGTCATCTCATGACGCACAGTGGCACGCATGGTGTCCAAAACACGGTTCAGCCACACTTCCACCTGAACAAACACAGCTCCATGCATTACATCACTCCAGTGTGATGATAATGTTTGTCAGCAGCTTAATACTGTAAATTAGTTCCACTAGAAATATGTATGCATCTGTCTAATCCATAAGCAGATGTTTGACAGTCCCTCCAGGATTTCGCGATATTTTTTTGTGATTTTTGCATTCAAAATGACTGATTTTGTGGTGGTAATTTCCAGATATTTGCGAAAAATTTGCGGTGGTTTTTTTTATTAGAATACAACATTTACCATGTATTATGTTAGACGACAGTAGTCATATATGGCAATAGAACAAACAAAATGCACAAATCTTGTTTATTGTGCTGTCTTGCGAAAAAAGGCTAGTCCAGTGCTGTACTAGGCTATCTAGCTTTAATACCATGATCATTTATGGTGGGAAATGTGACCAAAATCTTACAGGTAAGCCACATCAATAAGCAAATATCTAATTATAAAAAGTTCTCAAGTAATTAAGAATCAAGTAAACAGTCAGCAATAAAATAACAACAAAACAAATTACAATAGGACAAATAAATACAACATAAAGATACAGATACGAACAGTGCTTTAAGTTTAGTGCTGTTTGTTTTTCCCCTGTTGTTTGATTAATATTAACGACACAGACAGGAGCGGGTATATATTAGGTTGCTTTCATTTTAAGACCTACTGTAATGAGTGGATCCAACACTGACACACGTCCCAAATTTGTTCACTCAAGACATAACCACCAAGATGCACATTTAGGCATAATTATGTGTGTATTTGACCGTTCAAGGCCGATAAGCCTAGAAATATTTCGGTATGCACGCGCGAGCGCTGACAGGCGGCAAACGCATGCACAGAATCCGAAGCCAGTCAGTCAGTGTGTCAGAGTCGATTTGAGTTTGTGTAGCCTATACAGCACTTTTATCAACTCTTTTTTAGTGCTATCAGGCATATCATACTTTTTATTTGTCATTCATCCAAGTCGCGTAATCGCTTCACCCGCTCAGGTGAGAAAGATTCGCTTTCACTTTCATAGACGCACAGACCACATACAGTGCATGCACATTGCACGACGGTCTGTATATCCTCGTGAAAATAATGAATTAAAGCTTTTAAAAATTAGGATGAATATATAAAAATTATGGATAATTCAATTAGATAATATTATTTATTTTTGTGAATACAATTATTGTTTTGCGATTACTTTGCGGTGAAATGACGAACTATGCAGGATCGCAAAAAAATGCGACATTTTGTTGATTTTGCATTGTATTCAGCGATCGTGGAATCGCGAAAAACTGGAGGGACTGGTTTGAGGAGCACTGGAGCAAAACTCGACAAGAATACAGAACTTCAGGAGCAGGATTAGATTGTGGTGTAATCCACAGCATTATGCTGCACTGCAGGACAGCACATCCTCCAAACATTACTAGATTTATACATTTTCTAAAGAAAATGTTTCACTGTGGAAAGAATGCTAGAGGTTTCTGGGTGCTTGGCAAATTAAAAGAGTCCATCTCTGATATTCTGGACTAGGTACGTCTTCAGGTTAAATCTATGTGATTACTATATTTCACCTGATTTATTATTAGTCACTAAGAAAAGTAACAGCACACCTCTTCTCAACAAAGAGCATGATTTGAGGCGTCATGCATGTCGGTATGTCATTTTAGCCCTGCAAATATCCTAATTAAATTCCTTTTGTAAACATTATTCTGCAGAATAAAAACACAGAGGGGGCCCTATAATACACCCGGCGCAATGCGACGCAAGGCGCAGCGCAAGCGTGTTTGCTAGTTTGCGTCCGGCACCGTTCGCGTTTTCCCGTTCAGCGCCACGTCCTTAAATTAGTAAATGCATTTGCGCCAGTTAGTGCGCCCATGGGCGTGCTGGTCTAAAAAAGAGGCGTGTTCAGGCGCATTGCCGGCGCATTGCTATTTTAAGGAGCTGAAAATAGACTGCACCAACTCAAACCTGGTCTAAAGTCTAAAATCAGTTAGAGCGCGTTGGTAGAAACTGCGCCTCTGGGCGCGTCCACAGTGCGCGTTGACTTTGCTTATTACACATAGGGATGCGCATCACACAAACATGCCAAATATTAAAAACAAAAGGATTACAGTGTAAAAGAATATTATTGTGTAGGCTACATAAATATAAAAATGTAATGATGAATAGTCATTGCGTGTATTAGAATTAGGCTACCTATTTTCAATTCAGCCTATTACTACTTATAATGATGAACGAAATTGGCTAATTAATTGAACAATCATGCCAATACACACACATATATATTAACTGACTCATCGCGCGGAGCTATTTGAAAGCCTGCATCCAACGCAGACGACTGAAAGATTGACTGGCCAATTAACAGGTAATTTCAGCAAAACATCTGATGCCAGAAGACGAGGACACAATCACTGCTAATTCATCCCACGCCTTCTTCACCTCGGGAAGCTTTGGTGGATTCCTGCTTGTCCCGTAGATGCGAAGTTAAAGCGCACGAGCAGATCGGTTTCTTCGCTTGAAAAGCGTTCAGCTTTTCCGCCAACAAATTCCGCCATGTAAATAGCAATCCGCCATGGCGCGAGCGCATCTCGCTCTTAAAGGGAATGGGAGATGACACTCTGATTGGTTTATTGAACGTTACGCCCATTACTCATTAAGAGAATAGGGACAACCCATTTCAAAAATGCGCCCCGGCGCACGGACCGTTTTTCCGTCGTTAAAATAGCAAAAGTGGATTTGGACACGCCCTGAGTGCACCTGCGCCGTGCGCTTTACACTTTGCGTTTAGAGCGTTAAAATAGGGCCCAGGATGAGTTGTGCCAATAAGAATTAAAGGCGAAGAGTTAATCTAGGATTTGTTGATCTGGGTTTTTTTATTTTAAATCAAGTTGGGGTCGCAGATGAAGTAATCCCAGGGGAATTACGGAGGAGGCTGCCGCCAGCATCCCTAACAGTCTCAGTAACAAACACCCCATACTGTAGAGATGTTTCCAGATGAGAAGGTTTAGATACCCGTCATCCAAGACGGAGACAGCGAGGCATGCATTGCAGCAGCAGCTGTGTATTGTGCACAGATTGGACCCTCGTCTGAGCACATAGCAACCAGTCATCTAGATATGGTAGAATTCGCAATCCCTGGGCACACAGGGGAGACAGGGCAGCAATCATACATCTTGTAAACACACAAGGAGCTAGGGAGAGTCCAAATGGTAGAACCTTGAACTGGTAACTCTTGTTCCTGAAACTGAAATGTAAAAATTTCCTGTGATGCATGGCATTCAGAACATGGAAATATGCATCCGTCAGATCAACAGTTGTGAACCAATCTCTTTCTGCCACTGACCGAACAACTTTGATCACACGCAACATGTGAAACGGGAGCTTCTTTAGGAACCTGTTGAGTTTCCTCAAATCTAAAAATTAAACGAAAAACAAGGGACATCAGGACCAAAAAGATGTCCAGTAACAATGGGTAGATCCCTTAAGGTCTTTTTACAATCCTCTGGCAATCTGGCCTGAGCAAGCCAAACATGCCGGTGAGCAGTCAAGAGCGTTGCTGTGAGAGAGCCCAGTTCTTGTGTCATGTGCCCCGTAGCCAGTAAGGCTGTCTTCAAGAACCGTAGGACAAAAGGATCCATCTCTGCAGACTCCAAAGAACTGGTAGCAGCCAAAATCAGTTGGCAGACAAGGTGATGATACACGGGGCAACTTTTTGAGCAATGTTGCTGAGCAATATTGCTTGGGCACTTTCCCAATGAGAATAAGCAAAAAAAATTCTATCTGGATACTTTAGATCCATCGTGGGCAATTTTTTGAGATCCTCCAATCAGATTGCTAGCAGCCGATCACGTGACCGGCTTGGAGATTTCAGAAAAAATTCAAACAAGATGGCAGCCTCTCAGCAGCAGTGGAGCGAAGAAAAGGAGCATGAACTTATCTATTTTTACACTTGTAAGTTGTCATGTGTCAACCCAAGACAGGGAATTTACCTCATTTAATGCTTAAAATACCAACAGGTGTCCAATGTAATGTGCGTAGGCAGTAGGCAAGTAAGACACGCTGCTGCTCTATAATATAGCGCACATGAATAACCGTAGCAGATCTATACAGGTGGAGCTGGGGAAGGTGGAGGGTTTCTGAAGCACGCTGCGCTACTAAGCAATGCTAACTCATGTATTTAAAGATTAAGCACGCAAGCTCATAGGCTACTAATACAGCAGGAACCAATCATCTGTGACCTATAGATAATGATGTGATAATTAGCAGGTTGTGTTAAAGGACCTATTAGTCTGCGCCATCCAGAGTTTCATGCCAGAACTTTGTATTTAAATACTAAAAAAGACGCATTCCGTTTAGCGTCTGTAGAGGTGTAGGCTGTAGGCGTACCCTAATTAGTTGCCCTGTGCCTCACCAGGTTGCGCGTTGATGGCAACATTGCCCAGCTCAAAAAGTTGCCCCATGTATCATTACCTACAGTGTTCTCAGCCCAAGTGATGTAGGCAGCTGGCTCATATGCTTTCTTCAGAAAGGAATCTGTTTGGCCACACTGAACACTAAGGGCATCGGACGTTCTCCAGCAGTGCTTCGTCTGGTGACACCACCAGTGCAGCAATCGCCTGTTTGATTTAAGGTACACACCACACTCTAATGGACTCAGCTTCAGCCATTGAAGCCAGAGTTCGAGCAGTCTTGGAACACCTTTTGGCCATACCTGGTCCTTTGAGGGCACTTGAAAATTCTGCTATGAAATCCTTACATGCAGGTATAGCAAAGGAATCCATAGCTGAAGATCTACGGAAAAACACACTACACTGAACAGGATGTGCAGGGCAGTCATCAAGGCCAAGATGGGCCACTCCCATTCAAAGCATTTCCAATGTGTCATCCAGGGGTGGAGTAGTCCCCAAAGAATGAAGTGAGCCCTCACCAGAACCACCAGCCACTGTAGATTCCACTGGCTTGTCAAGAAACTTCAGTGAGAAGATTATTCTGGAAATGTGTTTCAGAAGCACATGTAGACATAGCATCAAGGTGGGGTCTATGAGGAGTATAGGGCAAAAAGGTAGGCTCTTCACTAGATGAATGTGAGTGAGAGTCCTCCGTGGAAGCCACAGTAGCAGTAGGAACTGCAGTCTGCAGGTTGGAGGTTTTGCAAGAGAAAACTGCACTTGAAGATAAGAAATAACACCATGTCTACAGCGGACATGAGGGTTGCTCACCTCATCGTCACAACTGCCATTAAATGCTAAATATATTACTCTCTTCTGACACCGAGGTGCACCGAGATGAGTGACTCGATAACAGATGTAAGATTATGGGATCAAAATGATGGTTTAAATGTAAATCTTATTTTTAAACAAGGTTTAAAGTTTGGTGCAACAGAATTATTAGATAAACCTTGATTTCATTTAGATTTAAGCTTAATCCATATTGGTGCAACTCACCCAGAGTGTCTCTGTCTCTGTAAACAAACTCCTCTAATTGCCCTCATGATAAATAATTGATGGTGCTTTGTGGGTAATGTGTGCAAATAAAGGCTGGCTGTACCTGCCCAGTGCAGTCACAGGGCTGACTGAAGGGAACGTACTCCTCCTCCTTACTGAACATGCCCAGCCCCATCTTTGTTTGATTGCCATCTCCATCCGTTTCAAACTTCAACTTTGCCATGTTGTCAAACAACTTTGACAGATGCTTCTGAACCTGAGGGAGAAAACGCACGGCTTCACAACTGCACAGCTGCTATTTCAATCAATTTTTTTTCCTAATGTGACATGGAAACTTGAAATTTGCCTTCAAGACAATTTGAGAAGCAGCAATCAATATTGCCATCTAGTGTGTGCAAAAGGTAAATAAATGCAATTGCTGCGCTGCAGTTCAGCTATAAGCAAACCTTATACTTAATGCTGAAACATTTAAGCACAAAAACATATGTGAAATGTTAAAAGAATATGATATGGAAAGCTGTATGTAAGGCCACTGTGATGTACCTGGTGTGGGTCAGTGCCACTGGACAGGATGTCTAGCAGGTCAGCTGAGGAGATGAAGTAGAAGCGTGGAAAGGCCAAGCGTTTGGTGTCCAGATACTCAGCCAGGGCTTTTTCACAAAGAGACAATCTGCAAGAACAGGTGCAATGACTGTCACACTCTCAATCTGAGAGATAATTATCAGCTCAACGCAAAGCATCATGAGACACTTTGTGCCTTCCGAAATGAAGACTTCCTCAATGAGGTTTCTTATTGGAAGTTTCCACAATCAGTCACATGACTGCTGTATAGATAAATACACTAAATTAATAACTAATTATTTTTACAATGGAATGAATCAATACTGAGCTTACTTAAGTTGGAAAAGGACAGAAGAGCTGCTTTACAGCCAAAATTATGTTCCCTCTATCACTGTAAAGCTGCTTTGACACAATCTGCATTGTAAAAAGCGCTATATAAATAAAGGAGACTTGACTAGAAATAAGTGCCATCAAGAAAGTGTCCAAATGTGCCTATTCCTGAATTATATTTACTATTAACTCCTGAACTAAGTGAACTATTCCTCTGACTTGAGGAGAGAAAGTTAAAGGATTAGTTCACTTTTAAATAAACTTTTGCTGATAATTTACTCACCCCCATGTCATTCAAGATGTCCATGTCTTTCTTTCTTCAGTTGAAAAGAAATTAAGGTTTTTGATGAAAACATTCCAGGATTTTTCTCCATATAATGGACTTCAATGGGCACCAAACGGTTCAAGGTCCAAATGACAGTTTCAGTGCAGCTTCAAAGGTACTTCCGCCTACGTGACCTTTTCAACGTAATTGCGTATTACGTAACATCACGAACGTGCATCGCAGAACAGAGCAAGGCGAGCATTTGTGCTTATAAAACTTAAACTTTTTTTTTTTTTTTTAAATGACCGATCGTTTCACTAGATAAGACCCTTATTCATCATCTGGTATAGTTTAAAGCCCTTTTGGACCTTGAACCGTTTGGTGCCCATTGAAGTCCACTATAAGGAGAAAAATCCTGGAATGTTTTCATCAAGAAAGAAAGACATGGACATCTTGGATGACATGGGGGTGAGTAAATTATCAGCAAAAGTTTATTTAAAAGTGAACTAATCCTTTAACGTAATCAGACAGACAAATAAATCCAGAAACCAGCTGCAAACCTGCTCTGCATGTCCTCTAGTTTGCTGTAGAGCCCAGGTTTATTGGAGGCCTCCACAACGTTCGGTGTTTTTCTGGCATCATGTGTCAACTCTTTAAAATCAGTATCGATACCTTCAAAGCGTTTGGAATCCTGCGGAGACATTCATGAAAGAATGAGTCGATACTCAATACAATTTTATTTGCCAGAAAGAAAAACCTCAAAAAAACCTCTGACATTCTGAAGAACATCTGTGTCTGGCCACAGGCACCCAACAGTAATTATCTAAATGTTTTCGGCCAAAAGCATAATGTCCATCTTATCATCTCTCATCTACATCTATGAATAGAGTGCTAGAGGGCAGTACAAGATGATACTCAAATCTGAGCACTCATATTTTACTCTCAGTTCTTCATTAAAGCATCTCAGATATCTGTTTCACATTTCCAATTTTACTATTCTGGCTTTTTTTACATGTGTGTTCGGTGACTATCCGAGGGCAAAATAAGTTTTCAGTCAAGAACGGATAATAAAAGAAATACATTAGCAAACCCGACCTCTGGTAGCTGAGAGCGAATGTCATCCGATCCGATAAAGATGCTCTCCAAGTGACACCAAGTCCTCTGCACTTCAAACCAGATGGAGATCACAGAGTCAGTCACCGAGAGCTTTTGCTGCCACGTCGAAACCTCCTCCAAGAAGAACGAGATGTACTTCGAAGTCATGAGGTTCTGCAGCTGCACCTGGTTGTCTTCCAGTGTTTCAATTAGTTCTTCATTGGTCTTCAACAGAGGAATCTCTGTACGTGGGTGAGGCTCAAAGTCGAACGTCATACTGGTCCAGGTCGTGTCCAGCTCACCAAGCACCTTCTCCATGCCCATCTCCTTCACTGCCCGGTCGACGATGCTCCTCACATCATCCTCAAAGTGGTGTAAGTTGAGGCGAAGCAGGTCTGCCAGCGTGGTGTCTTGGTCCATGGTGAAGTGCACGCCAGTGGCGTTCATCAGCTGCAACCAGTGACGCGGTCGGATGGCTGGGTTCTGGAGCTCGGCGACAGCTCTCAGCGAGATCAGAGTGTTCTTTACAGTACCGTCAAGCCCAGTGAAGGCGTCCCACGAGCGAGCCTCTTTGTCCAGCGCACGGAGCTCTTTGGAGAAACGCTTGCACTCCATCTCCATGTCATCCACGTTGATCTGTCTCCAGGGCGTCTTCTGCCATGCTTCCAAACAAGACTGGACCACCAAGACCAGATCCCACAATTCCTTGAGAATGGGCAGCTCTTTTTGGCACTGTTTCAGCTGTTTATAGTCTGATATGTTGACTTCAAAGAGATTAGCCATCTCAATAAGCCCAGCCATCATAGTTTCCATCTCCTGAATTTGTTTGTGTGCTGTGTCCAGCATCTCATGCGGATTCACACAGTCAAAACTGAAAACAAATGGAGACTAGATTAATTTTACACATTTATTGAACTGAACTGAATCAACATTGAATAGACGTGAGCTCATTGTCAACACTATTGTCTTCTGTAGTGCTGGTTTACAGCAGAATTTGAATATTTCTCATATTTGATGAAGTTTGCATTATTGATTTTGTCATTTTCCTGTTTATTACTGTGAAGCTGCTTTGAAACAATCCATGCTGTATAAAGCGCTATAGAAATAAAACTGACTTGATAAGACAAATGCTCATTTTAGCCATGATTACTGTTATCCAGCAAAGCAATGGCATATTCTTCGAGACTTTTCATAAACGTACTATACCTGAAGAAGTCATTCTTGCGAAACTGCTCCCTGAAGGTATACTGCTCCACATCGAACGTGGCACATTTCCTGCGCAAGTTAGCCACCTCGCTAGCCTGCAGTGGGGCAACATGCTGCTTCACCACCACAGCCTGCTTTTTCATGTTGTTCCACTTCTCTGGCAGCATCTGTGCATCAAACCCAGACAAAACAATGAAAAGACCGGCATATATGACGATAGCCATTAGCTTATGATGTTAGCCACTAGCATATGATGTTAGCCACTTACTAACATATGATAGCCATTACCATATGATGTTAACCATTAGCATATGATGCTAGCCAACAGCATATGATGTTAGCCACTAGCATACAATGATAGCCATTAGCATACAATGTTAACTACTAGCATACGATGTTAGCCACTAGCATATGATGATAGGCACTAGCACCATGGTAGTCACTAGAACATGATAATAGTCACTAGCATATGATGTTAATCATTAGCATATGATGATAGCCACTAACATACAATGACAGCCACTAGTATACGATGATAGCGTGGAACGCGCTGCTGTAGTTGTTGAATGAAGTGTCATGAATGACTGTCATGTCATTCTAAAATTGTCCTACCACTATCTGTGAAGTGGAGCAGGACAACATCCCACCAGTCCTTCTTTCATACTCTCATCCACAGACGGCTGGTCTGGTATTTTTACTGCTTGATAAACATAAGTACGGCACAATGGTTCATATGCTCAGATTGTCTCCTAATTAGGACCCGTAATAAATAAATATTAAGTCTGCTGTTTAAAACAAAGAAGAGTAACAATGTAGGAGAATAGTATTCGTGCAGTGTGCGCATGTCAAAAACTCAGTTTCCGATTTGAAGCTCATGGCATAAACGCGCACATCAACCCGATCACTTTATTTAGCATTCATGTAAATACTGTTTGGACTTATCAACCGGAATTAATTAATTTTGATTGAAACAAAAGTTGTGCATGTAAAACATAGCCAATGATAGCCACTAACATACAATGTTAGCCACTAACATACAATGACAGCCACTAGCATATGATGAAAGCCACTAGCATACAATGTTAGCCACTAGCATACAATGTTAGCCACCAACATACAATGTTAGCCATTAGCATATGATGTTAGCCACTAGCATAGCCACTAGTACCAGTTAGCGACTAACATACAATCTTATAAATGTATAAGGTGGCGAGGGGGGCCTTTTACCCCATACATGGTGTAAGTTAGCCACTAACTTACGATAATAGCCACTAACTTAAGATAATAGCCACTAACATACAATGTTAGCCACGAGCATATGATGTTAGCCACTACCATATGATGTTTGCCCCCAGAATAAGATGCCAGTATGCTGGTGTCAACACTAGGCTTCTTAACTATCTTAACTAACATAACCAGTCAGACTTCCTTAATCAATGGCCTTCATTAGAATGAATAAGCTGGTCGACCAGCTAAGACCAGATGCCAACCAGTTGCCTGACTCATGAAACTCTTCAGCAAGAACAATCAGATAAATGCCAAAGCCTGTAATTTCCTTCTTAAGGAAAAGAAATATGATGTTCTTAAGAAAATATTTGAGAACTTCTTAAGATTTTTTCAAGAACTGAACTTATGGACATTCTTATGAAGTTCTTAGAATTTTTCTTGAGAAATTCCATTAAAGGATTAGTTCACACAATTGAACACAATCGGAGATATATTAATATATAAATATATTAATAAATATCCTGACACATCCGAGGTTTATAATGGCAGTGAGCGGAATCAACGAATATGAACTGAAGAAAGTGCCTCCATCCACATCCATCCATTATAACCATACTCCACACGGTTCCAGGGGGGTTAATAAAGTCCTTCTGAAGCGAAAGCGATGCGTTTGTGTAAAAAAAAAAAAAAAATTATATTTAACAAGTTAAGAAGTAAAATATCTAGCTTCCGCCAGACTGCCTTCCGTATTCAAATTACAGAAAAAAAAGCGTAACTGGCATTGCTAGTTAAGCTTTTTCTGTAAGTTGAATAGGGAAGGCGTAGGACGTAACGTAAGCTTTTTGAACTGCAAGTGTTTTACACTTTCTTTGTAAGTAGAATACAGAAGGCGGTCTGGCAGAAGCTAGATATTATACTTCATAACTTGTTGAACATTGATTTTTTTGATTTTTTTACACAAATGCATCTCATAACTCGTTGATCCTGCTCACTGCCATTATAAAGCTTGGATGTGTCAGGATATTTATTAATATATCTCAGATTGTCTTCATCAGAAAGAAGAAAGTCATATACACCTAGGATGCCTTGAGGGTGAGTAAAGCTTGGGGTAATTTTCATTTGAAAGTGAACTAATTCTTTAACTTCTTTCTTAAGAAGATTTTCATGAATCCAGCCCAGAAATGCATGCTGGTCTAAGCTGGCATTTTCCACAGCAGTCCAAATCATACTTTACATTCAGCATCTACCCACAGAACATTATAGAACAGTTAATAGAACAGTTTATTGCTAATAAAGTTTTAAGATTATCATTCTAAATCCTGGGAGGTCTAAGCCGCAATTAAAGAGGTGGTTCATTGTGATTTCACTTTCATTCTTTTAAAGAATTCTCTGTTTAAGGACTACAGCAAACAGCTGGTAGGGACTACAACAAGCTTCTTCCCGGGTTGGTGACATCACTAACCCTAAAATGTACATAACCCTGCCCCCGAGAACACGCAACAAAAGGGTGAGGCCATGTTATTGCAACACAGTATGTAACACAAATACAATAGCATGTCATAAAAGCAAGATGAAAACATGACAAATTATAACCGTAATTAAATTAAACTATACCTGTTCTATCTTCATGCAGCATATATTCTCTGGCTCTGTACAACAGTTCCCACACAAGCTATTTATAGATTATCATGACAGAATATGCAATCAATAACTTTAAGATAGTTAACTCCACATCAGCTACATAAATTCATCAACCATTCAGAAACTTCCTGTTGCATTCTACATGTTGTCACTTCTTCTTGAGTCTCTCCTTCTTTGTCTGACTCAAGTTTGAACATAAAAGGCTGAAACAGTTTCTGACATTTTCAGTGAGTCTGCGTGAGGTAATCGGCGCTGCTAACACAAGCTCTTGAAACTCCGCCCTCTTAGTAAGAGCAGCAGCTCATTTGCCATTAAAGGGACACACAAAAACTGAGCGATTTTGCACACCCTCAAAAAGTGACAAATTTAACAAGCTATAATAAATTATCTGTGTGGTATTTTGAGCTAAAACTTCACATACACACTCTGGGCATATCAGAGACTTATTTTACATCTTGTAAAAGTGGCATTATATGACCCCTTTAAGCAATTTAATGGCTTCATCTATCAGTGTTCAGTAAAACTTTCTCTCAGAGGGCACACTATCAATATTTTATGGAGAAACTTACCTCTAGCTGCTTGTAAACTATATCTGGGAGTTCCTGTTCATAAGTCTTCAGCAGATCAATGGTGTGCTGCAGAAGGCTTAAACATCTCATCTGTAATGCTCTGCCGTTCTTTTACCGCCATCAGGTAACCCATGATCTCCTTCAGACCGTTATAGTCTCCCTCCTCCACTTTCTTACCAAAACCAGTCTCAGTCACTCTGATGAACTCTTCCAGGTCAGATAGACTAAAAATCACATGACACATAGATAAAAAAGTATTAGGCAAAGTATTTTGCACCTTCAGTTGGCTCTGATTAGCATATTTGTCATGGAATAAGCTACTTAGAGCTTTTACCTGTTCGTTACATGATCAATAAGATGCTTTTTGAACATTGAGCTCCACTTTTTGATGACATTGAGCAGGGCACATTTAAAGGCATGTGCATCAACCCTCATCCATCCCTCAAACACATGGATGGGATCCAATTTCAGCACTTCCTCATACAATCGCTCATACGAGTCCACCTGTTCACGGAAAAGTTCCAGAGTCGGAGGGTTTTCTGGGACCTCATGTTCTGCGTGGGCCTCAATCTCTTCACTCGTGAGGATGTGACCATAAAGCAAGAACTGCCGCATAAACTCTGTTCTGTCATCCACGTAGAGGTAGGCGTAGTGTTCGAGGGTGTCACGGTACTCAAGGCACTTTTCCATGATTTTCTTCACACGATTCATCAGCAGACGCCTCATTTCCATCAAATCTGCCATGTCCTCCATATCAGCCTGAAAGTACAAGATGACAATGTAAATATATCTGATTCTAAATAACATGAAAACAAAATTGACTGCATTTGTTTTAATACGTGTTTCTGGTTTCATTGTGCATGAGTCAGATAAAAAAAAAAGTGACCCAGAAAACGGAACATTATCAGAACTTTAGTTAAAGGTGCCCTAGATTATGTTTTTAAAAGATGTAATATAAGTCTAAGGTGTCCCCTGAATGTGTCTGTGAAGTACCCCATAGATTTTTTTTAATTAATTTTTTTAACTGCCTATTTTGGGGCATCATTATAAACGCGCCGATTTTATGCTGCGGCCCCTTTAAATCCCGTGGTCCACGCCCACAGAGCTCACGCTTGCCTTGAACAGTGCCTTAACAAAGTTTACACAGCTAATATAACCCTCAAAATGGATCTTTACAAAGTGTTCGTCATGCATGCGGCATGCATGCGTCGGATTATGTGAGTATTGTATACTGTTATATTGTTTACTTCTGATTTCGAATGAGTTTGATAGTGCTCCGTGGCTAACGGCTAATGCTACTCTGTTGGAGAGATTTATAAAGAATGAAGTTGTGTTTATGCATTATACAGACTGCAAGTGTTTAAAAATGAAAATAGCGACGGCTCTCTTGTCTCCGTGAATACAGTAATAACCGATGGTAACTTTAACCACATTTAACAGTACATTAGCAACATGCTAACGAAACATTTAGAAAGACAGTTTACAAATATCACTAAAAATATCATGTTATCATGGATCATGTCAGTTATTATTGCTCCATCTGCCATTTTTCACTATTGTTCTTGCTTGCTTACCTAGTCTGATGATTTGGTTGTGCACAGATCCAGACGTTAATACTGGCTGCCCTTGTCTAATGCCTTTTATAATGTTGGAAACGTGGGCTGGCATATGCAAATATTGGGGACGTACACCCCGACTGTTACGTAACAGTCGGTGTTATGTTGAGATTCGCCTGTTCTTCGGAGGTCTTTTAAACAAATGAGATTTATATAAAAAGGAGGAAACAATGGAGTTTGAGACTCACTGTATGTCATTTCCATGTACTGAACTTGGTATTTAACAATGCCAAGATAAATTCAATTTTTCATTCGAGGGCACCTTTAATGTTCTAGCAAGGTTCTCAAAGTTATGAACAAACATCCTTCCAGTAACATTAATATAATGTTCATTCAAAATTATCTGTTCTTTAATAATGTATTCAAAACGTTATCACAAAAACATCATTTATGGAAAATTTTTCTAAAACGTTTTAGTTGGATGTTCGTTTATTGTTTTTTAAATGTTACTACGTGTTTCAGAATGTTCAGAGAACATTCAAAAGTAACATTTTCATAATGTTTGTAGAATGAATGATAAAACGGAATGTTCCCTTCCCCTCCTTTTCATGTAAAATGGATAAGACACCTTTCACAATGACTTTAAAGAAGATAATAAAGGATCTTTGCGTTTATTCTAAGGGATTATCATGGCTAAATCTAGATAAAGTGATCTGACTGTTTGACATCAGTACCTGATAGTGTGGGAAACCAATGTGCTCAGATAATCGTGGCATAAGAGTGGAGACCCTAAAGACATCATTGATGAGACTCTCCACCAGATCATAGAAGCCACCTGAAGCACCAAACTCCAAAGACGGACGAAATACAATCTCAGGAGCCTGCAGACATAGCCGGACCTCGAAGAGTGGGTCTAAACCAGCCTTCTGGTCTGTATCAGGGGATTGGTGTGCAATTGTTTTAGTGCAGAATAATCAATCTGCAATGGTAGTAACGTCTAGGGAAACCCCTATAATTACTTTTAGTGAGGCTTTAAAAAAGAATAAAAAGAAGCACACCTGTGTTTTCTATGAAGAACTTGAGGGAGCTCTCAATAGCATCAAAGAAACCATCGATGAGCATTTCATCAACGTATTCCACATAAATCCTCCACTGTGCAGATGACGGGTCTGCTTTAAAAAGTGACAAATTGTCCTGAAACAAAATAAGAACAAAGATAAACCCAACAGAAATGTTTGATGAATTGTTCTTTTAACATGCATCATTTTGTCAGTTGCTTATTTGATGGGATTCCTACTGGCGTTTTGTTATTGCATACTTTCAGTAACAGATGGATCTTGGCTCCTGAGGCACGGATATGGCTGTAAGTTTTCTCCAGACGCTCTGTCTTATCATCCAGGTTTAAGAGAGTATCTTTCTTCCCCTCCTTCCTTTCAAAGACTGGGGTAGTCCAGCTCTTCATGATAGTCTGGATCTCCTCAACATTGTCCTTAGTCCTCTGTAGGCGTTGCTCCAAGTCATGTACCATCTCACGTACGTCCTGGATGTATTTCCAAATTTCTAACATATAAATCAAATGAGTGGATTTTCATGTCATTCCAAACCTGACAATATGGACATTTGCAAAGGTAATTTTCTGGTTTGTTCACTTGCATTGTACTCTTTAGCATGAACATTCTGCTAAACATCTGCTTTTGTGCTTGTCGGAAGAAAAACAAAATCATACGGGTTTGGAAACATGACAGTGAACTATTTCTTTAACAAATTACAAAAAAAGCAGGATTAAAAAACAAGACTTAAACATATGCTTTATTTCTGAAAGTATAAAAAATAAGAATACTAAATAAAATAAACCTCAATCATCAAATAAAAACACAAACTGATAAAAGTTGTTTGATCGGAGCTCTATGGTAATAGGTGCTGTGAACAACAACAACAAAAAGATATTGTCTGAAATATTTTATGGAAAATGGTTCCGATTCCTATTACCTGGCAGATAATAAGTATCTTGTGTTGCCTTAGTTTTGACTGAAGGAAGCTGATGTTTAGCCAGAAAACTCTGAGGCAGATTTGGGTGTTCATGATGTTTGCATCACACTAACAGCTGTAGTGGATCTCAATAGATCTAACAGTGTACATTCAATAGCTCTACCTTGGCTTGTCCAGCAGAGGTTCTCCTCAGCTTCTTTGAGCTTGGCATCAATATCTGTCAGCTGGTTCTGGATCAGTGGCATCTCTACCTCTAACACAGTGCTCATTACTTTGTTGTACCAGTTGGTTATGAGCTCCAGACTTGTCACATACTGCCAAAGCATATCCCTTTTGGAATAAATGTCAGCAGCTATATCTGGTATGACTTCAGCCTGGCTGGCCTCCAGGTACTTCACCTCCCGCAGCACTGATGCCAGCTACAGGACAAGATAAGAGTCACATTCAATACTGGAACTGGCCCATGGATAACAATATTAAAATACTGTGCATAAAGAGACCTGTGGGCTGAAGTTGACATAGATGAGTTTTGTGCCGCACTCTCGAGTTATCAGCGGCTTTTGGAGATTAAACTGTGACTTCTCAGCCACAGAGCTAGTCCAGAAGTCATACAGTTTAGAGGAGTATCTGGTAAAAAGGCAGCAAGACAATTAATTAATGTCATGTCTTTTTTTTTTATGTATGCCAATATTAAGGATTTCAATGAATAGTTGCTCTTCATTCATCGAATGTGGGTGGTGCTTTTTTCTGGCAAGATGCACAAAAGACAAAAAAGCTTCTTAAAAGTAATCCATTGCAACTGTGTGCAATGTTTTAAATAAAGCTACAAAAATCAGAATTTAAGCTGGTGTTTTCAAATAATCTCTCCCTCTACAGTATCTCTCAAATCTCAGATGTCGAGCATTGCACAACACTTCTGAAGACGTCATTTTTGCATCAAACATAATTGCAAATTAGATATCCCAGCAGTGTTGGAGGGAAATATGAATCAGTAAATAATGGCATGAACTTAAGTATGTTATGTATAAGTATGTATAGTGGAAATCCGTATATAGATCACTTTTATAATGCTTGGAACTTGACAGTATAAATCACCATCCACCTTTGCTGTCTGGAAAAGAGCAGCACAGACATTCTCTCAAACATCTGCTTTTTTTTTTTTTTTTTTTTTGACTGAGGCCCATTTATTTTAACAACGGTGCATCATAGTGGTCTATATATTGGATACATAAAAACTGTTCTTCTGGGTTTACAGCAGGGGTGTCCAACCCTGCTCCTGGAGAGCTACCGTCCTGCAGGACTGTAGTTCCAACCCTGCTCCAACACACCTAATTAATGTAATTAATCAATTTGTCTGTAATTATCAAGCAACCCTGAACAAAGCCACTGGAAGGCAAGCCTGCAACCAAAAAAGCCAAAAATTAGCATTAGCCAAAAAAGCCTAATGGCTAATGCTGAACGCTCCAGCTGTGGTGGTACGCAGGGTAGGACACCATTACACGATAGGCTGAGAGGTGCCACACGTGATTAAGTTAGCCGTTACGCTTTCTCCAATGGTAAAAGATACAGACCCTCTCATCTCCCTATAATATACAATCTCTGCCCTGAACACCTTGATCAGCTGGTTCAGGTGTGTTTGTTTGGGGTTGGAGCTGTTTAATCTGCCATCTTTGTAGTCATTTTGTAGTTTTTCATGTTGATTAGACTTTATTGTTCCCAGGTGTGTCTTGTTAGCCTATTAGCAGGGGTGCACATAACTTTTTTGGTCTGGTTCTCAAGGGAGGACCTGGAGATATTGCTTGGTCAGACCTGCCAACCTTGGAAAAAATTTTTGAGTACCACTGTGACAGGGACGGGACACGGGTGTTTTTTGGTTTTTTTTGGTGTGGGGGGGGTGTCATATATTTTTTCACATTTTTGAGAATGCAATACACAAAACACACTCACATATTCACACAGGTTGGTACTCAAACTTTATGCGACACAGATCCTAAAAGCTGTCCTCATCACTTTCCTCCTGACTGCTCTTCTCACTATCTTCTTTTCTCTCGAACATGGTAGTTGATGACAATGATTGTTTTATTTTTTTTATTTTACTAACATTAATGACACAGACAACAGCAAGAATATTAGGCTGCTGTCACTTTAAGAAGGAAAGAACGGAATGAATAAATGACACATCCGGTTTCTTTCTCAACTGTTCACTTATGACATAACCAAGAGAATACTTGCCGAGACAGGTATTTTGACATAATTTCGTGTGTATGTGTCCGTTCAATCGCAAGTAAACGCGAAATAGGAATTAATTTGAGCGTGTTCGAGTGCTGTCTGACTGTCTCTCTCTCTCTCTCTCTCTCTCTCTGCGTGCGTGCGTTTCGTGGGTGTGAGGCTGCGCACAAATAACAGCTCACGAGTCCCGATTTTCGCCTCTTCTTCTGCTTTTAAAATCATTTGAATATGTTAATTGGCGAGACAAAAACACAGCCAAATGATAAACTTTCACTCTATGATGGTTAAATTTAGCAGTTAATCCGCAAATTACATGTGTGGCGAACCGTTGGGCCTTATCCGTACGGATCACAGATTAACTGTGATCCGTTGCACACCTAATAATTAAAGAACACACTTATCATCATAATTGCTATCTTACCAGAGATGGAGAACAGTCCTACTCCAGTAAGTAAACGTGTCCCTGTGAACCGGTCCTCAAAACTTCCCTCTATGTTTTCTGGTACGCATCGTTTATTTTTTTACCGCGTATGCATACCACTTATGTGCACCCCTGCCTATTAGCCCCCTGTATATATATGTAGCCCTTTCCACTCATGTATATAATATAAACTGACCGTTTGAATTGCTCCATCAGCTCATCATATTTTTGGATCACCTCCTTTCCATCCACAGACTCCATACATCTATCATAACACAAACAAAGTAGTTTTTTAATGAAGAAAACAAATTGTTGAGTCATTCCCAATCAAGCCTTCTCAACAAACACAAAGCATAAGATATTTACGGGTGGTTGATGAATCTGAAGTTATTGTAAGGGATCTGTATGCGTTCCTGCAAGTCCTGGACAAATCTCAAGCCTCCAGCAACCAAAGGCATGTTCTTGTAGACAGGGGAGTAACCTGGAAGACGAATAAACCGGTTAAAATCGCAAGATAATAACAAAAATCCCAGTGATGTTACTTGTTGATAATGAAGATGTGAAGACCGAACCCTGGGATTCCTCTTTCTGCATCTGCTTTTTGAAGATCATCTTGCAACATTCCAAATCCTCGTCAAACATTTTGATCAGCCTTGGATATCTAGTCTGAGCATCAGCTGCTATCAGGGGTCGTTCCAACAGTCTGCCAAACATATCCAAAACCTGCCAAGCAGAGACTCTATGAAACTATGTTGTGTTTTTTGCATTGAAAAAAGTTGAGAGAAGAAAAACTCTAAACACAAATGCTTTCCACCAACTACTTCCAAAGACATACTTTTTAATATTATGGTTCACTGCACTATCAAATGCAAAAATCAAATATGCAAGTAAAGAAAATACGTTCCAGGATGGAACGTTCTGCTCATTGCAAGTACAACTCAAAAATAAAAAAGACCCTAAAGTGTGTTTTCTTCTCCTGCAGGGTTCAAACTGAGCTCTATTAAAGATCTTGTGACTGTGGAGATTTGTGTGCATTCCAGTCTTAAAATTCAGGCCGTGTTCCTGATTGGGACTTGTTAATACGCTAATTCTCTATAACTCATTAAAGACAGAACACTGAAAAACACTGAAACTGTCTATGTATAATGTCCCAAGTCAGGAGCATGTGTGCAGCTCCACACCAAAAAAATGCTTTCACAATTCCAACATTATTGTATTGTTCGCACTAACAGATAGTGTTGCCCACCTTGAATGCGTGCTCCAATCCAGAAGCGTCATCAAAAGCATGACCACAGATTGCACCCAACTGCCGGTCAATATTGTCCACCATGAGCTGGAACTTAATTAAATCTGCTTCAAACTCCTACAAACAAGCACCCTTTAATTGAGGAACGTCAACCTGTCATCTGTGATTTTGTTGTGTGCCCACTTACCAAATTACTAACATCAAGGCAGTCATACGGCTTCTCTGAGAAAGTTCTGTAGTCCTCCAAGAAGATTTTATGTAAGTGCTGGACTCTCTGGCTGAGAGATTTTCCTTGAATCCCTCCAAACAGGACCTTCTCTAGCTTCATCATATCGACTAAAGTCAGCAGGAGAGTCTAGACAATAACAGTGAAAAAGAACCAGACAACACTGTCTTCGCATAATATCACCTTTTTTTTTTTTTTTTACATAATTCCATATACCGTAGTTACCCGGAATGCCTGTATAATTTCAGGTTTAGGGCCCACGCATACTCCAAATTAGGGAACATGCAAGTACATAAAAAATGTCTCTCCACTTACTTCGATTGTTCTCAGCCTCTTTATGAAGTGATCCAGCCCAACAAATACCATGAGGGGGGAGAAATCCCATGGCTTAATCGGGTACTCAGTCCTCTGGTACTGACTCAGGTTGGTCCTTCTGTCCTCGTATGTGCTCCTAAAATGTGTCAGCACATCTACAGCAGTCTGCACTCGCAGAAGGCTCTCCTGCACTTCACCTTTCAGGATGTCATCTGGGTTCAGAAAACCCCGGGCCTGACAAACAACACTCTGAAGTAAGTAAAGAGCTGTCACTTTACAATAAGGTCCCATTAGTTAATGCACTAACTAAAATAACCTAACAATGAGCAATACACTTGTTACAGCATTTATTATTCTTTGTTCACGTTGGTTATAAAAACACATCTGTTAATTTTTAGTTCATTTTAGCTCAGTAGCCAGTTGCATAAACTTAGTCACTATGCTTAGTTACTGTGTCTTAAAGTCCTCCTGTAGTCAATAATTGTATGCCTTAAAACTAATCTTTGATCACCAAAATTACATATTTAAACATATTTTCCTGTGAAAAAAATTCTTGTGCCATAAAATAGCTTGAATCTAACTCTACACCCTTGCCTCATTTAATATACACAGATCTATGAATTAGCCCCGCCTCCACTCACTCGCACAAGGTCAGATGAGATCCACTCGGTCAACTTACTGAGGTAAACACTGCACAATGGTATCACTTTTTACAAAGTTGGACACATAACGGTGATTAATATCATAAGCATTTTGCTTGACTACGTTATAAAACAGCTAATAATGTGTTGCTAATGTTACGCAAACCATGTTCGCATTCACGAGTCAGACAGCTGCCTTCTAACAGTCAGTATCTTTAGAAACGCTTTGACAAACTCAGAACGTCAGTGGAGAAAGGCATATAGTTCATCATAACATCGTAATATACATCATACACCCGCCATATTGCTAAATCTACCTGATTTTTCATATCAACAGAAAAATCTACCGGGATAACCTTCTTTTGATACGTATCCCCTCAATGTTGTTTAATTAAAAAAAAGGGAAAAAAAGAAAAAAAGAAAAAAAAATTCTTTTGAGACTCCCTTGCACGGTTAGTTAATGATATGCTAAGGCCCACCGGCACGTTGACGTGATTGGTTACAAGGTAGTTTGTGACATCAGAAACACCAGTGATTTGGTTTACTGCAGTTTTAAAGAGAAAATACTCAGCAATGGTGTTGACTTATGAATTTGCACATGGTTTGTCTTAAACCATTTTAAAAACACCAGATAGACATTTGAACATATATGAACATTAAAAACTTGATTTTCATTTTATATATATATATATATATATATATATATATATATATATACACATTCTCATGTCATTCCAAACCTGAATGACTTTCTTTTTTAAAAGTAGAAATTCTGAAGAAAGTATGTTTCGAAGTTTCAGAAATGAAGCACCATAAAAAACACCATAACAATTTGATGCCAGTGATACAACATGACTTGTGTGCTATATTCCACATCTTTCAGAAAAAATCTGGGATTGGAATATTATGACACTGGGTATAATGGGTAAATACAGACAGAATTTCAGAAAATCTCCAGGACACATAAACAGATGACAACAATAACATTTAATTGTTATACACTCTCAGAAAAAGCACAAACGCTGTCACTGCGACAGAACCCTTTCAAAGGTACTAACATGTACCATTTAGGTACTAATGTGTTTCTTTATGGTTTAATATGCACCCTTTTTAGGGGTAAATAAGGTATATATGTGAACCATTTGAAAGGGTACTGCCCCGGGGACAGCTTTTGTACCTTTTAATAAAGCATTACTTCATTAGAATACCTGCTGGATGAGGAGGTTGCAGATCATCTGTAAAAGCACTATGACTCGGGCTGGTTTGTTGTAGTATTTGGAGTTTGCCCAAATCAGACACACTGTGTGCATGAGAGCAAGAATCTTTCCCTTCACCTCACTGAAGTCTGCATTCTCCAGATCTTCTAAACGTCTCTCCATTGGCTTGAGGTAGACATTGATATCTTTCGCCTCATTTAGAGCTTGATAAACACAATACAAAATCCAATGAAGATTCATAGCTGTCATAGAATTAAAGAGGACCTATTATGCCCTTTTTTATTTTGTTTTTGGGCTCTACTAGAATATATTTTCATGCTTGAATGTTCATTTTTTCCCCCATTTCTGATATTGTTGGAGCTCCTCTCTTCCCAGTCTATTTCTGATTGGTCAGCTAGACCAGTGTGTTGTGATTGGTCAAGCACCTCTAGCGTGTTTGGGGAATTGTCCCACCCCTTACCGTAACTGTGAGTTTCAACACGCTACTAACTAAATAAACCAGACCCCGCCCCTTTATTTAGCGTATGAATTATTTCGATGAGGAATATTGTGTCATGTTTGTTCCCGGAAGAAAACTCAAGACTACAATGGAGGCATTTCAGGGAGTTCAGAAACAGTACACACTGATACAGAGAATAACTCATGCTGGAGGGACTTTGGAACTTTGCAGAGCTTTCTCATGGTCAAACAGCAACATTACACACTAAAGAAAGATGAACATGGAAAAAGGCATCTTTAATGCAGGAACTAATGGGGGTTTTTTTGTGCACAACATCATACCTTCTGCAACATCACGGAGCATTTTTGCAAAAGCAGGATAATAACTGCTGTCTATCGCATCCAAATGCTCAGCCAATGTGACCAATTTAGGTGCCTGGAGCTGGCTGTGTATACCCTGAAGATCCGCAAACCTGCAACACAACATAAAGTGGACAAACAATCTTGAAAGACTTTTCTAGGCAACATCAGAGTGACTGAACTCCCAGTGTAGTGTGTCACACTAACCTGTTCTTCCAAAAGCTCAGCTCTGCATGTGGAGTTGGGTTTTTGCCCTCAAGTAACAGGTCTGACGAGTCCTTCTTCAGGACCTTATAGACCAGATTAGTCCAGGCAATAACAACCGTCTCCATAGAATAAATAAGGCTTCTATCCACACGAGGCAAACTGCAAAAATCATGCCAACGAAAATGCAAATGAAATATTTCAGACAAAAAAAACAAACATATTTATTAAAATCCCATCATTTTAAGAAGCCACCTCTTATCAACTTGCTCAAGCTGCTCCAATCCTTGAGGCAAAGGAAGGTAAGTTTTGCCTTTGACTTTTGCAGCCATGACAAACACTTCGTTTTTAAAATCGTGGACATGTCGCATGATGTCCTGAGAAACAACATGAGGAACATCCTGAAGGTTCCTTGGATTAGACAGAAGCGGTTCCACAAGCTAAAAATAAAGAAAATTAAATTAGAAAATGTTGTTCTCGAAACATTAGCATAAAAAATTATTTATAAATTGTTCATCGTTCATTTTTTCCTGAAACATTTTATTTTTATTTTATTTTTTTTTATGTTGCTACTTTTTTTCAGAACATTCGGAGAATAAGCAAAAGTAATGTTTCCCTAATGTTTACAAAATGATACAATGAAATGTTTGTATAACCAACAAAAAACTATTTAAAATTTTTTTTAAAAAATGAACATCAAGAGAACATTCAGAAATAACCTAACTTAATGGGAACTTTAGCAAAACGTTTTATAACACATTTGTTAGCTGGGTAATTTTGTTTGCTGTAACTTGTGCTTTTGCACATTGGCCAACTTCTCGTTATATAAAGTTATGTAAAATTTACAGCCTGTAGATCTTCATCATTCTGAGTAGAAGTTTGAGACATCATGACAGATCTGCACTATAGCGTATATGTGACTTGTATCAAACTATGAGGGCAGAGAAGTTCAAAACAAAACAACATAGCAGAAAAAGTGAATCTGATAGCACTAATTTGTAATAAAAAAAAAATTTAAAAAAGTAATGAATAACAACCTAATGTGCACATATACTAATACAGCCACATACATCATGGCAATGAACTGTAGAAAAAAGAGCTCTTGTGTTACATTTTAAACTCAATGAATGTTATTATACCATCAAGTACACTTTCTTCTACAAGACACTGAAGTCAAGGAGCAACATTTATTATATGTATGGGTAAAGGGAAATAGGCATTTGTTTATATGTTATGTGGAATTAATTTGCTTATTTGGTTTCAATCGATTGTAGTTAAATTATAAGCTTCGTATCCTGAATTATCCTGCAACTTATTCTACTGGGTAAATGAACTCAACAACAGTCCAAGACTGATTAAACGAATTAAAGAATTCAAATCTTTTGTCAACTTTTGGCAGCTCGTTCTCTTTCATTTTGGCGATGAATTTGTAACTGACCGGACTAACTGGATCTGCTAAACAGCTGTCTCCATAGCAACCCAGTGTTTACATGGGTCAGCCTGCTGTTGCTATGACAGATATAAATAGTCAGTTTATTCATTTAAAAAAAAAAAAAAAAAAAAAAATCAGACTTCATTTTTTAGTACAAAATTAATTATTCTGAATTAGCATGCAACTTATTCTACTGGGTAGTGGGTGTCTTTCAGACAGGTCAGACAACCGTCTCAAATAAGCATTCTTTGGCTATAGCGGACATCACTACTTAACGTTATCCTGATTCTAAACAGATAACGTAACGTTATTAGAGAAAACACGACTGGGTTGCTGAATTATTGTCAAAGAAAATAAAACTCAATAATTAATGAAACAGCTGTTACTTTCAAAAAGATATGGCTCACGATACGTGTAGTAAACATTGTTGCAGTTTGTAGTTACAGTTTGTGTCAAATACTGTATGTGTTAGCTACAAATGCTCTCATAGTTGGTTTGGTTGCATTTATAAATGTACGTTAACGTTATTTATATAACTCACAAATGGCTTTACAATCATTTTGAAAATCTGATTAAATTATTCATTAAAAAGTTAGCCAATCGGGCATCGCGAACTCGACTCACATTTTCCATAACCACCGAGAGCTGCTCCAAAGGACAAAGACGGGATTTCCCCCAAATTGCCGGTATATTTGATTTTTTCATTTTTCTTGACGGACAGCGCAGTTTTGCCCCGCTTGAAAAAAATAAACCAATTTGTTCTGACAGGACTGACTTGATCTGCTTTAAACCGCTGTCTCCATCGCAACCCAACCAACACTTCTGCTGCAATGTTTACATGGGTCAGTCTGCTGTTGCTATGAGAGACAAACCGTCATTTTATTCATTTAAATGTATAAATGTAAAAAAAAAAAAATAGACCCTTTTCACAGTCTGTGATGGCGCGTTTTAACGGGCATCAGCATCGTAAATCCTGCAAAGTTTTTTATATTTTCATTTTCTTTTTTTTATGTATGTATAACATTATATTACCTTTGCATCAAATTACAAAAATTAGTTAACGCTGCTGTGATGGTGTTTCTATATGTTGCACACCAGGTGAAAAAATACTATAGTAAATACTATAGTGTTTTTGAACCATACTATAGTAAATTGTAGTATACTGTATATATTATAGTATTTACATCACTTTGTTAATGAATGCTACAGCATACTGTAGTATTAACTATAGTTAACTGATAAACTGTATTAAATACTGTAGTATACTTTAGTTTTTACTACAGTAAACTGTATAGTGTATATTGTAGTATAATATACCCTATAGTTAGAAAACTTAGTACAGTATTGGATAAAGTAATTTGTTTTTTATTACTATAGTTGTTATATTATCACAGCAACTATAGAATTACCACAACAAATTAATTCAAGTACTTTACTATAGTATGGTTCAAAAAACACTGTAGTATTTACTATAAATTACTATAGTATTTTTTCACCTGTACTATACCAAAAAAATTGATTGAGATTCATACATGTAAAGAGATTTACAAAAAATAATCAAATTCATAAATAAATAGATTAACATGCACAAATAAATGTAAAGAGTTTAAAAAAAAATACTAAAATTCACAAATAAATAAAATGAGATTTGCAAATAAAAAAAAATATTTATATATCTGTTTTATGTCACAAACTCAACTCTGCCTGGCATTAATTCGTGGATTGTTTCCTGTTAGTTTCAGCCTCAGATATCACGCCCATGGACTGTTGGCTGAACGTCTGATGCATATGGCACACTTAACTGGAAACACTTTAGGATTTTCGAAGTCGTCACTTGGTTGGTTGAATTCTACAGGATGTCCGGGAGACTTCTGTGTTGCATTCTTTAACGGTCCACCTGGAAACAAATGCCGTGACGCCAAACCCCCTCGCGGAAGAAGAACGGCGTCATGTTTACAACTGTGAGAATGAGCACGTACCAGGATCAACTAAACGCTGGATTTTCAAAAGTATGAGAAGTTCGCGGCTCCATTGTTGCAGTAAACTTGCACAACTTTCTTGAATAAATAATTTATTAGATGCACGCCGGTCTGTTATCGTAGGGACATCGACCTTACATTTTCATGCCCCTAAACATGACGCAGAACAAAACAAACTGTGATTGGTTCCGTTACATGTCAGTCAATCGTCCTCTTGGGTGGTCCTTGGCCAATGAAATCTGCGATAGAGTCCCTTCTGCTGTCAGTCTGAAGGTCTGGCTACGCGAGACATGTTTCATTTTGCAGATTAATTTCGCACCCCTGAAAGGAGCTGTAATCTATGGCTGCTTCATTCAAACTGAGCTGAACTGCTGTTTGTGTGGTTAAAATACCCTGTTTCCAAAAGATTATTAAAGTTTAAGGCTTATATTCATCAGGATCAGTGAATCGGAATAAACTCAGGATTATAAACAAATTATGATCAATAACAGATCCCAAGCATCATGATCTGTACACCCTCTGTACACTGGACACAAGTGGCGTGACACAGCTTGTCAAAAGCAAATAGGCTACTACCATTATATTATAAAATCACACTGTCTACACTGGACACAACACATCGGACAAGCTGACAGGCTTACGGGCAGTATATACTGAGGTGGAGCGACACACATGCTAGACCAACGCTAGACCAGCTGATCGAGCGGCGATCATGAGCTCTTATGTTGAAAGGGCATACCTGACCCTGGCTTTCGTAGGCCAAGCGATAATGTCCACTATCCAGTGAGAAAGCTTCTGCTTAGATACTGCACGTCCCTTAGTACAGCCACCGTACCAAACAAATAGCTGGTTAGGCTGAAGAAAGACGGCCGAGTGGTCGATAAAAATCCACAAAGTGGGCAAAGAGATGACCTGTGCTTTCAATGGAGTGGAAAGAGACACTGCAGTCACCAGGTCCGAAGCGAATACACTCGCCATCCACCGAGAACGCATGCTAATCTCCTATGTGTTTAGTCAAAGCAAGAGCAAGAAGCAAAGCAGTTTTCAGAGTGAGCTCCCTCATAGCAATGGAAGCCAAGTGCTCAAACGGGGGCAGAGAGAGAGCTTTCAGTACCAGCACTAAGTCCCACTGCGGCACTGAAGGTGGGCGTGGTGGGTGTAATCTCCTCGCCCCTATGAGAAATCTGACCACCAGCGCATGCTTCCCAATCGATTGCCCGTCAACCCGGGAACGAAACAAGGCAATATCAGCCACATAAGTGTTGACAGTAGGCTCCCATTATCCAACTTGTGCTGCAGGAAAAGTAAAACATCCAACACAGGACAGCTCACCAGGTCAATATCATTTTCACAGCACCAGTTCACAAACACTCCCCATTTAAGGGCAGATAAATGGCTTGAAGAAGGTGCACGAGACTCAGTGAGTGTGTCAAGCACACTGGGTGGCAGAGCGCTCAGCCCTTCCAAGGTCCTTGAAGCAGCCACACATGAAGGCTCCACGGCTCTGGGCTGGGGTGCCATATCGCACCATTCGCTTGAGACAGCAGGTTCCTCCTGAGGGGAATTCGCCAAGATCTAGACCTCCCTCAGATCTGGAAACCAGGGCTGATTCGGCCAATTTGGGTCAATGAAGATCACAAATCCTCCGTGATTTTGCGCAACACCAGAGGCAAAATCTTCACTGGACGGAACACGTGAAGTCTGGCTCTCGGTCAACGCAATGTCAGAGCATCCCCGATCAGCGGGGCATGAGACAGTAAGAAGAGCAGCAGGCAGTGCCAAATCATTCGAACTGAGCCGGGATGAAGTCTCCACTTCCCCTGAGGAATTCCGTTCCTCGAAAGCATGTCCACTCCGTGGTTTAGAAGACCTGGAATGTGCGCTGCTCTGATGGAAAGTAAATGACAATCCACCCATACTAGGAGGATTGTAGCCTACTTGAAAAGGGCTCTGGAGCGCACGCCGGCCAGGCGATTTATTGTATAATACAACAGACATGTTGTCAGGTGTCGGAACATCTCTGGGTCGCACCAAAGGTCTCAAAGCGCTGACGCAGCTGTAAGTGACCACAATGCGCATAGGTCCATGCCCTTCCATGATACTTTGAGTTTTCAGCCATAACTGCAGCAGCCGCATGTGTAGAAGACCCAGGTGGCATGGCACCGAAGCCATAAGTTCCAGGAGCCTCTGGAATTCCTTCAGGGGAACAGACCGGCCCGGTCTGAAGTGGAGCAAAGCTGAAGATGAGCAAAGCTTCCATCTCCACTGAGTCGAAACACATGCCCAGATATGTTATAGACTGACTCGGAGTGAGCATGCTCTTTTGTCCCTCTGCCAGCTTGATGTCTGGTGTTTCAACTAGGTCCGGTACACCGCCGGTGGAGTGATTCCGCCGGTGGAGTGATCCAGATTCTGAATGAATCTGGATGATCGACTAATCATAGTCCATTCAGAGAGTGTATCTATCTCATCTTCTACTTCGCATCCTAAAAAACAGAGTAGAACTGGGCCTTGTTGTGATGCAAGCTCGCATTTCAGAGGCCACTCACAGTTTGTAACTTACCTCCGCTCATTTTGACAAGTTTCTACCTATAAGTGTTGTCAGGAAGCTCTCAGACTGATGGCTGCAGCCTTGGCAGAGTGTTTTGCTGTGCTCTCACTAACATAATGAAGATAGAGAGACTTTCAGCTCTCTTATGTCTGTTCTCACATTCCCTGCTTGTTGCGGGCGTCAGGAGCAGTAATGGCCTGTGTGTCAATATCATTTCACTGGTGCTGCTGGATTATATCAGTGTGCCTAAAATGTATTTTTGGTCAGACAGCCCCTGTCAGTGGCCTTGTCTTTTGCAAGAGTGCTTGAACGGCGACTGTATGTCCTCCCTGTTTTAAGTATACTATGATGGCATGACGCCTTCATATTCATAGTCGTCATAATGCTTAAGGCATAATGCACTCTTGATGAGAATTTCGAGTGGCACAAGAAGGCTGATCACCCCTCGCCTTTCTACATGATCATCTTGCGCTGGGCACTCTGGTCAGTTCTGTGATTTGAATGTCTCCTCACTCGCATCGCGATGTGACCTTGCAAGAGGATTATATCTACAATGTGAACTGACATTGTGGGTGGTGTCAAATATTTAATGTGACTATTACAACAGTTGTCGATGCCCTTGCTAAGTGGTGTTCAACTAGGTTGTTCACCCATTTGCAATCTGTTGTTACAGGCGCAGACACTGCTGCCTTTCTGCGCAAATGTCACCCTTGTGGGTTATTCAATGCACATTGCTGTTGTACACATTCATGGTATAAAAAGCACAGACAAGAGATCCGTCATCATTTGTGATTTTTTCCCACACAGGTAGTAACTTTTGCAGGAAAACCTGTGCCAGGTTGCTATGGTGTTTATAACCTGGATGTTCCCTGCAATGCATGTATTGTCCGTACAGGAATCAGGCTAACTGAATCAATGTTCAGCATTCGTCTTAAGCTGTTGCAGGGTGATTGGCACCAGTGCTACTGCTGCCTTTGTGTTTCGTCTGCATGGTAGACATCAACTGCACAACACAGTCAGGCTTGCCTCTGGTTGCAAAATTATGAGTAGTGTCTGCTTACTGACGCATGCATTATTTGGTCACCAGCACACTGTGATGGTGTGGTGCTCAGCCTCACGGTGTGGATGTCTCATGTCCCGGGATGAACATTGCGAGGTGATAGTTCCATCACCTATCCATGTTCCTGGGGTGCTGAATGACTGCTCCTGATGCAGTCTGGAGACAAGCGCAACATGAATGCTGGCAATGAGTGTATGGTTAATCCAGGATTCAGATGAGACTGCTGTCCTTTACTCTGCAATGTGTTTGCAGTAGTCCATGCTTGTGCATCTTGCTCTTATAGCAGCTATGCTAATGAGCTTATGCAGTTGCATTATAAATAAAAGAGCTATTCTAAAGAGCAGATTTCTGCGACGTCGTTGCAAATGTTACGCCACTGCTGTGGCTGATGACGGGCACAGTGAGTGCGAGCGATGTCTGGAGAAGTCCCACGCAGAAACCACGCTCACTTAAATGACCTGCTCTTTGCGCTCACAGATCACTTTCTGTTCAGACAGCGACTCCGATCCACGCGCCCTCCCATTTTCTTCCTCCCAGGGACCTGTGAGGAAAAAACTGCGGGGCAGAGGATTCCCAGCACTCGGATGAGAAGTTAGCTTACACCAGCTCAAGTCCCGCATACCTCATTCTTTCCACAAAGAGAGGTTTCCCCCATCGGTTTCTCCCACCCTGACCAGCGCCCCTCTGCCATTGCAAGTGACCTGGTCTCGTTCGGGGGATCTGATGAAGATGTCCATAGTGGCCTCGGATGCTGAGGAGTGGTCGGGCTCGCTTTATGACCCCGTCCCCTTGCTGTCTTTGGAGCCAGTTGACGCCAGGACGTCCATTGACTCTTAACTCACCCGAGTGCTGTCAAAGGCTGTCGAGCAGCTCGGTCTGGAGTGGTCTGCGCCTCACAAACCGACACGCAGCCACTTAGACAAGTGAATCCTGCCTGGACGCCATCACACGCCCCCTCAGCGAGCAGCACCCTTCTTCCCTGAGGTCCACGATGAGCTCACAAAGTTGTGGCACGCCCCATACTTCAGCCCGCCTACATCCTCCTGCCTCTCACGCTCTCACTTCCGTTTGACGGCGGCGAGCAGAAAGGTTATGAGACAATATATCTTAAAAAAAAAAAAAACGAACCTGGCCCTGTGTACCACCAAGACCACTGGTCTCTTTGGTCCCGCTGTTTATGGTTTTGGTGAGCGCTTCACAGCCGCACAGAAGTCGTCCCAGGCCATGCAACACTTCCTGCCAAAGCACTCCAGCTCTGCTGCTTCGAGCTGCCCCAAACCTGCGCCAACTCAGCAGCCACCCAAGGCTACACCGCCAACCACTCAGCCCGCACCACGACCTGAGCACCGGCAGCGCTCTCACTCTGCTAAGTACCACCCCCAATGTGACAGGGACCCTGGCCCAAGATAGTGCTGGACCCTGTGCCTCAGAAGTCGGCCTGATGCCCGAGAAAGGAAGTCCCGCTGCGGACCACCTTCCAAGATGCCACGATCTATTTTCCTGTCACCCCGATCAGTTCCGGGTGCTCGAGAAAATGTGTTTGTTGCCTGCACAGAGCCTGTTCAAACGCCCTGGCAGTGCACCGCTGTTATAGCAAAAGTAATTTTAAAAAAAACATACTCAAAAAGAGAGCAAATTTCCTCTTCCACCCCATATGTGCACCACAGTCCCTCACAGCGACTTAGTGCGTGGCTCGTTCTGGCCCAGTCGGAGGCGGAGCTTATATATCACAGATCCATCATCCTCAACCACTTAGAGTGCTTGGGCTCAGGGTCAGTTTTCTCAAGAGCTCATTATCTCCCAGCCAATGTCTCTCGTTCCTGGGGATAATTTTAGACTCGACCCGCATGAGGGCCGTGGTCTCGCCAGAACGATCTCTGGCCATTCAGCAGCTCGCGGAAACCTTTATGCCCGGGGCTTCTTGGCTGCTCAGAGCATTTCAGAGGATTCTAGGTCTAATGAGCTCAGCATCCCCAGCTCTACAGCTGGGCCTGCTTCACATGCGCCCGCTGCAGTTCTGGCTGAAGCCACGAGTCCCGTCCCAAGCCTGGCAACATGGTCGCTGCTTGCTCAAGGTGAACCAGGCATTTTTGAGAGTGAGTTGTGTTCTGTACACACATGTAATGATAATTTTGGGGATTCACTCCCGCATTTAAATGCGGTTGTCACTCCTGAAACTTACAGTGTGTACGTGGCCAATGTGTACGTGGCCGTATTTTTCGGGAGTTAATTCGGTTGTAGAACGCGGTTGTCACTCCCGTATTTTACTGAACTGTGTGTGTACAGAATATGATTAAGCACTAAAAGGTGAACTGACAACCGAATTTAGCTGCAGCTGTGTACGTGGCCTGGCTTTAATCCATGTGCCTTTTAAATGTACACATTCAAGGTTGAGTTCGTTACTGTGTTTATTTTTAAGAGTATTAACCGGTATTTATAATCTTTGAAAATTTGGTTAAGTAAAGTCATTCGTTTCGATTGGCTTGTAAAAGTTATGGTCCCACCCCTTTTTACTGGCAGGTGTATTCTGATTGGTAGGTTATGATTCATTGAGAACCGTTGAATTATTGAAAGGAGTGAGACGCAAGTTTTTCCTCCATGGTGGTTGCAGTTTTAAGATTGTTATTTTGTTTGTAAAGTGTATGTTTTCAAGCAAGAATTCACTCTGTCAGTGTTTTTAATATAGTTCACTATCTTATTTGGGTATTTTAAGTGAGTTTAACGGACTAAGTCTCTAATCTATCTCTAATAACAATGTTTACGTTCAGACGAGAAGACGGTTATGAGTGGTAGAGCTCTGATCAGCTTGGCATTACAAGCTCCTTTGGCAACGAAAGAGAATCGTCGCAACACCAGATAGCGCTCTGAGTCCCTGTGTGATTCACCCTGCGTTCCATTCGGAAGGGCTCATCCCTATGCCCTAATCCCTTCAAAGGGTTTACCCTCCGGAGTGAGAGCTTCGAAGGGATGAAGGGTGTAGGGGTCCAAAAAACTCTTTTTTTGGAATGCACTTCTGTGTCATCCTAACGAGACAATCAAGGAAAAGTAGATTGTGCAAGCTGTGCCCTTTGTTTAACGTTAGTTTGTTTATTTATTTTTGGTTTATGGCACCATATTGTATATGTATTTGAAACATTTGAATGGACTGATAAATGGAGCTGTAAAGTATTTTTGTTGAAGTACAATGTCATTTTGACCATAACAATGTACCAAATCTAACTCGTATAAATATTACAGTAGTATAGAAAAATACTATACATACATTTATAGGTAAAATCAAATTCCTAACCTCCTGTACCTATTCTGTGAAGAACTTCCCTGTGCAAAGGATAATGGGGGCCCAAAGTGTCCCTCAGTTGTACCCTTCGAAATCCTTCATTCCGAAGGGCACTTTGAAGTGGCCAGTTTGGAGCACTTAGTTTAGGAACGAACCTTCAATATGGCAGTCATGATTATTTTCGATATATCCCGTTTGGAACGCACCGTCAGAGTTCCTCTGGCACCACTGGATAGTGCACCGCATTACGGAAGACTTTGTAGCCGGCGTCGGAGCAAGTGAGAAACCAAGCAGACCGCTTGTCATGCTTGCTTGCTGTACCCACACATGGATCGAGGTACTCTGTATTGTTTATTTTGCTCATTGGAGTGAAGAGGCCAGTTTGTCATTTTATGGGCCACAATGCACTCAAGCAACGACTCAGACCATGAATGCATACAGTACAGTCCAAAAGTTTGGAACCACTAAGATTTTTAATGTTTTTAAAAGAAGTTTCGTCTGCTCACCAAGGCTACATTTATTTAATTAAAAATACAGTAAAAACAGTAATATTGTGAAACATTATTACAATTTAAAATAACTGTTTTCTATTTGAATATATTTCACAAAGTAATTTATTCCTGTGATGGCAAAGCTGAATTTTCAGCATCATTACTCCAGTCTTCAGTGTCACATGATCCTTCAGAAATCATTCTAATATGCTGATCTGCTGCTCAAGAAACATTTAATGTGTACAATTGTACAAAATATTTGTGTACAATATTTTTTTTTTCAGGATTATTTGATGAATAGAAAGTTCAAAAGAACAGTGTTTATCTGAAATCTAATCTTTTGTAACATTATAAATGTCTTTACTGCCACTTTTGATTGATTTAATGCATCCTTGCTGAATAAAAGTATTCATTTCTTTAATTTCTTTTCAAAAAAATAAAAATAAAAATTCTTACTGACCCCAAACTTTTGAACGGTAGTGTATAATGCTACAGAAGCTTTGTATTTCAGATAAATGCTGTTCTTTTGAACTTTCTATTCATCAAGGAATCCTGAAAAAAAAAGTACACAACTGTTTTCAACATTGAAAATAATCATAAATGTTTATTGAGCAGCAAATCAGCATATTAGAATGATTTCTGAAGGATCATGTGACACTGAAGACTGGAGTAACGATGCTGAAAATTCAGCCTTTGCATCACAGGAATAAATTACTTTGTCAAATATATTTAAATAGTACACAGTTATTTTAAATTGTAATAATATTTCACAATATTACTGTTTTTTACTGTATTTTTAATTAAATAAATGTAGCCTTGGTGAGCAAACGAAACTTCTTTTAAAAACATTAAAAATCTTAGTGGTTCCAAACTTTTGGACTGTACTGTATGTGTGTGGGCCCACAAATATGTAGTTTATTCGTTCATTAATTTGTTGTCTGAATGTTTATTGTTGTTATGGTTACTGTCTAGTTATGCTTTTCAGCAAGCCATACATAGGCTGCGTCCGAAAACTGGAAAATGCTGCCTTCTGAGGACACATTTCAAGGTAGGAAGGCATCAAGGCATGTCCGAATCCAATGTTAGCTTCACTTCCTGTCTCATGAGATACCTTCCTCAGATCGATTTTTGAAGGAAGCATAGATGTATCCTTAGCTGCCTTTGATATCCCACAATCCTGTGCTTTCCATTCTGTGACAGTTGAGCTAGAAAAATAAAGATGGAGTCCGAATGTTGCATTTGCTGCTCAGTTTGTATAAATGTACGATTTTGAACAACATATTTCAATTTTGATACCATTTCTATCGAGAAATTACCACTGTAATAATTAAATATTTGTTTAGTTCTCACCAAAGCTCGCGCTGTATTGCTGTAGATCATTAAACTGTTATGCTACCTCAGAAGTCTGTCCGAAATCAGTTTCATGAGGTGCCTTCATGCACAAACGCTGCCGTACAAGTTGTTCTCTTATAAGACAGCGAGGCAGCAAGACAGCTACCTAGTTCATTTCCGTGCCTACGTAAGATTATTGATTGGTGTGTTTTCTTTACATCCGGTTCAGTCATCTGCAGATACTGAGATTATTTTACAGATAGTTATATTTGCAATAAGCCACTCAGGGACAATTTCATGTGAAGAGTTTACTTTATTGGGGTGTTACTAATACATGTGATACTAGACTGTTTTTGTGATACAAGTCTATTGTATTATTCTTTACTCATTATTATATTATTACTCATATTTATTGAACTATTTATGTATGTATTTATTATCTTATTTTATTTCATCCATTTATTGACATATTTATTGACATATTGACTATTTATTGATTTTCTTTCTGTAATAATAAAACATTGTAGTTTGTTATACCTACCCGTACTTACCTGGTGTAGTGAATTATACTTACCGGTATTGTAAAATCCTTTAACATAGTTGTTTTTACAGCATCTATCTGGCTACAAACAGAGGAAATTTAAGGCTTAGCTTATAACTATTATTAATATCAGAGGTGTGTAATAATTTATAAACTTGTCGAGAGACATATTACCACTTACCAGAACCCGGTGCTCCACCCTAACAGAACTTGGGGTGTGGTAAATACCTAAGAGGATAGGGAGCGCTACATAAATATACACATTAAAATAAATTTGATACATTAAATTGATCATAAGTGACAGTTATCAGCATGTTCGAGCAAAATCAACATATTAAAATGATTTCTAAAGGATCATGTGAGTGATGCTGAAAATTCAGCTTTGATCACAAGAATTAAGAAATACATCTGAAATACATTAAAGTATTATATTATTTTGAAATGTAATAATATTTTACAATATTTATTATTTTTTAAATATATTTAGAGACAGTCTTCTCATCAAACACACTTCACAGCCAGAAATGTCTTCCTGTTCAGTGGAGCTACAGAGGGCAGTATAATTTTGGCAGGTAAACATTAATACTGCCAAAATAATACTGCCCCGTTGGAAACCTCTTGCCTTTGTGCCTAGAGTCTCAGTCTTCTCAGCAAACACTCTCAATAGCCAGAAATCACCAGCATGAATGTGCTGTGCTTGTGAACCTGTGCAGTGGAGCTGGGGAGGGCAGCATAATTCCGGCAGGTGTACTGTTGTAAAATTGTGATATGCTATGGCAGGGGTAATAGGCAGCAGAAATGAGAATAATGTATATACAGAAATAACCAGAATTGATTGCACATGGGATTATAATGCACTTATAGAAATCAAAATGTTTATGAAAATTGATAAACAGATTTTTCTGGTAGAAAATCAAAGCCATAAATCTAAAACTGTTCTAAATTTGAGGTTGATTTCATTCATTTGGGTGCAGTACCAAACTTTTTCCATTAGATGCCAGCAAAGCTCCACTGGTAGGCTACACAGCAGTGGGATTAGTTATTTGCAGTACACTGTAATTTTTCTCTCTCAAATAATTACAGGCACACACGCTCACAATTTTTTAGTACACACATACAAACCACACTCTGACATCTATACCAACACATCCACACAATTATAGCTGCATAATTTATTCAATTAGCTCTATACAGCAGAAGCAGAAAACAGGAAAAAGCAAGTATTTGCTTTATAGGCCAAACCAGAGAACATGACGCTATCTGGTAAAGAATAGTAATATTTAATTTTGAAGCCTTGCCAACAGAATGAAAGCCTATTAACAAAGACTCCGTCATGTTATAGACTAGTTAAATGGCCCTTGATTAATAAATTGCAGTTTTATGGATTTCAATTGGGACATTTTGTCCTTAAGGCCCTATGTGTACCTTAGTGTCAAATATTTAGGAAAGGAAATGAGAGAAATATTAAAATTGAAATAAAAATACACACTTCTGCAAATATATGCAGTTGGCACTAACACAGGCAAAATGATAAATAAACTAACAAACAAACAAACACAAAAATGTCCTTAAGGATGCACAAGGGTTAACTCACACATCACTTACATTTTCAGATTTGTCTGCATCCCAGTGTCTATATCTTTGTTTTGATAAACTCAATACAAAAAAAAAAAAAAAAAAAAAAAAAAAACACACCATACCCCTAAGTGGAGTATTCATTTCAGTTCAACTTTACTTCTCACAATTTCTTGCAGAGTGACATTGGTTTAAGGCTTGTTCCACGTGAGGCTTGTGTTTCTCACAACATGATTACTAATGAAAATAAGCAAATGAAAAAGATAATTCTCCACTACAGAGCAACTCGGATCTGCTTAAACTTCCTTTTATTTATTGGAAAGTTTTATATCATTTAAAATACCATTTAAAATATAATCAAATTTAGTCAAATGATCACATTCTTTTTTATATTTTAATAAGTACAGGTCAGAATAAGTATATTGTTTCATTTTTAAATAAATATATCCGTTACGCTGAATGACATTTTGCCAAAAAGGGAGATAATATTGACAATGTTTTAGTATTAGCATGTATTACTGACTAAATGATGGAAGAAACAGATAAGCATTTAAAAATATAAAAAATTTAAAATAATAAGCATTTTATTCTACTGTTCTGATGCTCCTGCCATGCTTGCTTAGCTTGTCACTTTGTTTCTGACTTGCTCGGCCCCAAAAATTACTCCTTGCAGCTATATTTATGAATGTTTTTTTGTTTGGCAATAAATGACGTTATCTGTGGCCTGTTTCACAAAGCCAGTTTCAGTTTCTACCCAGGTAAGTTCAAGATTAGTTTGAGCAAACTCTGGTTTTTCAGGCTCATGAAGGTGGATTGGTTTTTAGAGGGTTTCATTACACTACACAGCTACAGCTAGCCTGCTCCAGAGCAGGTTTTATTCTGGGTAATAATAATTTATTCATATAATTATTATATTAAACATTATTAGACAATATTAAACTTTGATTTTAATAAATATAATAAATGCTTTAATATAAAGCTTTAAAACAGGTTAAGCTTAAGAGTGAATTGTGAATTGCTTCAGAGTTAAAGGATTAGTTCACTTTCAAATGAAAATTACTCCAAGCTTTACTCACCCTCAAGCCATCCTAGGTGTATGACTTTCTTCTTTCTAATGAACACAATCGGAGATAATAATGCACCCGAGCTAGTGATGGGAAGTTCGGTTCTTTTCCGCGAACCGGTTCTTTCGGACAGTTCGATTCAATAAACCGGTTGAAAAAACCGGTTCACCGGTTCTTTTACGCTCCGACGTAATGACGTCATCCGCGATGACGTCGTCTATCGCGGGCCGGGATGAAAAAACTTAACACATTCAAATATATAAAGTCAGTAATCATAACATCAGTCAACTAAAACATTATAATCTGAAGCGTTTCTTACAATTTAGTTTTGCATCTAAAGCATCCAAACACATATACAGGCAGTGATGTGCAAACAAAGTTTTACAGTTATAAAGTGAATAAATTAGTCTTCATCAGAGCAGAAACCATGATCCTCTTACATTACGATTTATTTGTAATTAAATAAACTTACGTTTCGCCAGATTGGCCCCTCATTCGAGTCCTCTCATAGCATCAGTTGTCCTAGATAACGATGCTGTGATGTTACTGTTCGGTAGCTTCAGATCACACGCTGAATCACGCATGCGCAGTATAATCAGCTCATCGGTTCTCAAATCGGACACGTCCGAAAGAAGCGGTTATCGGTTGTGTACTGGTGATCCGAAAACCGTTGCAACCGATTCTACTCGAGAACGAGATTGAGATTCAAGAACCACGGGAGCGATTCAAAAGGAGTCGCTTGTTTGCTCTTGCTGTAGTTTTCTTTATATCACCTTGTTTAGAAATTAAATAAACTGTCCATGGATTATTTATGAAATAAATAAATGTTTCCAATCTTAAAAAAAAAAATAACGTGAAAGCAACTGCACAACTTTCACTATATTGCTTTTTAAATAACATTAATATAGAAAAATAAATTTGTAGAACTATTTCTGCACATTAGTTTGATCTATGTACAAAATATTATGTTCATGTTGGCATGTAGTTTATTATGTAGTATTATGTACAGTATATATGCTATCAATCTGCTATGGTGTATTTGGAAAATCACAAAAAAACATTTGTATTTTGAATTAAGTCATAAACATATTTCCAGTATGTTTTATATTATCACACTGTCCGATGTTCAACAAAACTTGACTAACGTGCTTTTCGTTCTCTTGAAAAGTTAAACGCATGTGCAGTATCATCAGCTCACCGGTTCTCAAATCGGACATGTCCGAAAGAAGCGGTTCTCGGTTGTGTACTGATGATCCGAAAACCGTTGCAACCGGTTCTTGACTCGAGAACGAGAACGGTGACAGGCCACGTATGTTCGTTCGTGTGCGCCGCGCATGCGCACTCATATCAGCTGCTCTGCTGCTCATGCTCATCATCATCAGTTCTCTCTTTACAGCAGGTTAAGTCACTGTACTGTTGGAGTAACTGAATAACTCCGGAATGTTGGTTTATTTCGAGAGGTAGTGTCAGGCACGTCAAAAAGTGAATAACTTTAGTAATTTGTGGATTCGTGTTTGCTTACTGGAGATGCGAACTGTTTGGAATGATTCAGACCGATTTGGTGAACTGGTTCAACCGGTTCACTGAAAAGAACCGGTTAAAAAGAACGATTCGTTCGCGAACCGGACATCACTAACCTGAGCTTTATAATGGCAGTGAACGGGACCAACGAAAAGAAACTGCATCCATCCACATCCATCCATCGTAAACATATTCCACACGGCTCCGGGGGGTTAATAAAGGCCTTCTGAAGCAAATCGATGTGTTTGTGTAAAAAAAAAAAAATCCATATTTAACAAGTTTTGAAATAAAATATCTAGCTTACGCCAGACCGCGGAACTGATGTCGCATCAGTTAAGCTTTTTCCGTAACTTGAATAGGGAAGGTGTAGGACGTAGGGTAAGCTTTTTGAACTGCGAGAGGCACTGCACTTTCTTCCTATCGAATACGGAAGGCGGTCTGGCAGAAGCTAGATATTTTACTTCATAACTTGTTAACACAATGTTTTTACACAAATGCATTGTTTCGCTTCAGAAGGCCTTTATTTACCCCCCGGAGCCGTGTGGAGTACACGTTTATGATGGATGGATGTGGATGGAGGCACATTCTTCAGCTCATACTTGTTGGTATCGCTCACTGCCATTATAAAAAAAAAAAAAACTAGACATTTTTCACATTTCGTGGAAAGAACACATTTTTTAAGAAAGGCCTTAAAAACTGCTAGATCTACTTATTTTTCTAATTTCTTAGAAGAAAACAAACACAACCCTATATATTTATTTGATACAGTGGCTAAATTAAAAGAAAGCTTCAACTTCTGATGTTTCCAAACAGCACAGCAGTTATGACTTTATGAACTTCTTTACTTACAAGATTGATAATATTAGAGAGAAAATTATAATCATGCAACCGTCTACTACAGTATCATATCAGACAGTGCATTGTAGTGTCCCTGAGGAAAAATTCCATTCATTCGTTGCTATAGGAGAGAAAGAATTGTCTAAAATTGTTAAATCATCAAAATCAACAATATGTATGTTAGACCCTACCGACTAAGCTATTGAAAGAGATGCTTCCAGAGGTCATTGATCCTCTTCTTAATATCATTAATTCATTTTTATCACTAGGATATGTACTGAAAACGTTTAAGCTGGCTATTATTAAACCTCTTATTAAAAAACCACAACTTGATCCTTGAGAATTAGTCAATTGACCCTTCGCAAAAACCCGCCCCCCTTAGTTATTGTTGCTTTGTCTGACAAGCCATGGCGCTGTCACGCTACACGCAGTGAAAAATACATCGCGGAGCAAAGAGGATACTGACAACATGTCGACAGACAAGACAAAGCAGGTTACTTATAATATTAAACAAAGTCCCAGCTTTCAAATTGTGTTTTTTTTTTAAAGAAATTCGAACAGTAAAAACCGTTTTGTGGCTCTTTAATGTGTCGTGACAGATTGCTGTAGTGCCTCAGCTCAAGCAGCTCATGAACCAATCATCTCTTCCTACTAGTTAATTTATAGCATCAAATAAACATGAATGAACATGAGAAGGAATGTTGTTTAAAACGCGGAAAGACGTAAATACACACCATTTTTCAAGTTCAAGTCCACTGAGGTTAATCTTCTAACTCCTGACTGCTTTGTCCGACAAAATGGCGGATTCGGCGTTATGATTGGCTAGATCGCTTGTCAATCAAACTCCCAGCAAAGGGTCAATTACAGGCCAATCTCGAATTTACCTTTTCTGTCAAAAATAATAGAAAAGGCAGTTTCATATGTTCCTTTTTAGAAAGAAATAGTATCTGTGAGAATTTCCAGTCAGGATTTAGACTGTACCATAGTACTGAGACTGCTAGAGTTACATTAGAGTTACAAATGATTTGCTCTTATCATCAGATCGTGGTTGTATCTCTCTATTAGTGTTACTGGATCTTAGTGCTGCATTCGACACGATCGATCACAAGATTCTTTTAAATAGACTCAAATTTTGTTAGCATTAGTGGAATTGCAATGGCATGGTTCAAATCATACTTATCTGACCGTTATCAGTTTGTAGAGGTAATTGAAGAGATGTCATATCGATCAGAAGTTCAATATGGAATACCGCAAGGCTCAGTACTAGGACCATTGCTTTTCACTCTGTACATGCTACCCTTGGGAAATATCATTAGGAAGCATGGCGTTAGCTTTCACTGTTATGCTGATGATACTCAGCTCTATATTTCTTTGCGCCCTGACAAAACTTACCAATTCACAAAATTAACGGAATGCATAGCTGATATAAAAAAATTGGATGACCAGTAATTTCCCACTACTAAATTCAGAAAAAACAGAGATTATAATTATTGGACCAAAAACCTCCCCTAGTGAAAAAAAAGTATACTAAGTATACTTGCAGCAAGACTAATTATTAGTATATTTCAAGTGTGTTAATGATTAGTTAATTTAAAGTGTGCTATTTTGAAACAACTAATTTTGTACTAAGTATATTTAAGTTGAATTTAAGTAGTATTAAAATACGATTTTAAGTATATTTAGTATACTTATGTGTGCTAAATTGGAACAACTTCAAGTATACTTAGTACACTTAAAGTATATGTCTGTGTAGGGACTAATTACATGCTTGATTAGTGATATTAAAGTGTACTTAATTTGTTATAAGTATACTTTATTTGTGTTAAAAATATATAATTTTTGTTATAATATATGTTGTATTATAAGTATACTTTATTTCTGTTATAAGTATACTTTTATTTGTGTTATAAGTATACTTTATTTCTGTTATGAGTACACTTTGTGTTATAAGTACACTTTATTTGTGATTTAAGTACATTACAAAATAATTAAGAGTGTCTTTAGAAAACACAAGCAATATACACTGAATATATTATTTTACAGGTAATAGTATATACTGTATGCTCAGTACCTTTGGCTTATTCCAAATATTAAACATTACACACTTTGCAGTCAATAACAATACACTTTATACTTTGTATAATATAGTCAACATTTGAAGCGGATCAAAACCTTTAATCAAAGTTGTCCTAACTTTTTTGATCCACTTCAAATGTTGACTACTGTACTTTGAATTACATAATCTCACACAATACAGTTGTGCTACTATTTAAATACAGTTTAACACATTTTCCCAAAGTTGAATGCATTTGTTTTCAAGGCCATTAAAATAAATAAAATGTAACAACATCACTAATGAAGAGACATATTTCATTGACAAATCCAATAGTTTTTATTTAAACTTAGATTCAGCAAAACTTACCATGTTTTCCATTAAAGAAAAATATATATATATATATTGGACCATGGTGACCCTCTATACACAAATACAAATGACACATTATATTCCATTTTCTGATGAGCTTCTCATTGTGTCTGATGGCACAATGATGACCGCAGAGACTCGTGAAGAACAGCATCTGTTGACAGAATATACCAAAGATATAAGACAACATGTTCAACTCTTTATTCACGTTTACAATAGTCTCTAAATCCTACATTGAACCAATACTATTTTTGAACAGTAAATGAGGATTAGCAGCAGGGAACTGTATCAGAATGGCATGTCGATATTGTTTTCGGTACACAGTCAAGCATAAAACACTTTATGAATTTATATCGTACAGAATACGGGCCGATTTGCCCAATCATATGAATGTTTTGGTGCTGCATACAAACATGTGCCATAAACCACCACACAAAAACTCAAAAAGGAGATATCAAGCCGAAATATCGCTCTCCGTTTGTTAAAGAAAATAAAATAAAGTTTGTTAACTGGTAGACTACAACTCACCTCCCAATAGCAGCACTTTTCTCCGGTTCTTTCAGGATCGCGTAGGCCATTAGATTAGCCGGTTGTCGTCGCCATCACGGTCAGTCTGCGATGTCACTTGATTGAAGTGGTCAGAATCCCCAAGATTGAGCGATGTATTGCGCTTTCAGTGTTTTATTAAATAAATTATACATTGCGACATTATACTTCACCTGAGTGACAGAGCGAGAGGATTCAGACGACGACCGTGACGTCAGCAGCTCTGATTGGCTGAAGGCAGTGAGCAACAAAATCTGATTGGTCACAGACCAAGTTGAAGAGACATTTGAATTCCGATAAGTTTAACCACTCGACATATTTTTTTCCCATGTAACATTACTTGGGCAGCTGGTGTGTTGTTTAATATAGATTTGTGTGTACGATTGTAAAATGATTCTGCCGGTGTAAACTTAATAAACATTTACACATATTTGGAAATTGTATAGGCTACACTGCATATACTAAATGGGCTTGTAATGCATTCATATGCATTCATGCATATGAATTTCATGCATTCATGAAATAAATAAGCACAAGTAATATAATGAATTCCAAGGATGAAGAAGTAAACTTAAAAAATATACTCAAATTTAACATTAGATACACTACAACTTCAGGATATTAAATAGGCCTAATGTATTTTTTAAATATACTTTCAGTGCATTGTTACAATGATCATTTTCAGCACACTATTAAAATATACCTCAAATATATTTTTATAAAGTGCAAATAAATACACTTTTAAAAAATAAACTGAACTTACACTTCAAGTATATTTTTCTAAAATATATTTTTTAGAAAATATACTAAAGTACAATTATTTTAAAGTGTGTTAAAAGTTGCATTGTGAAAATATGATACTAATATACTTTTTATATATTTAATGATAGTACATTTTTTGTTAGTATATTTGCAGTGTACTATAGAAAAAGGGAATATATTTAAAATACAATAAAGTATACTTTTTTTTCACTAGGGTCTGCACCATAGACTGTAAAAAAATATGGACGTAGTGTCCGTGACGTCACCCATAGAGTTCTGAATAGCAGTTTTGATCATAGACAGTAAAAGATTTTTGCATAAATGAGGCCGCGGCCATCTTAGCTGCACGTGACCGCACGTCACTCACGGATAACTGAAAATGGGCAAAGAGGCGGAACGAAGTTGGAGCCCATGCGACTTGTTGCTGAAACCACGCCCGCCCTAGCTATCTATCTTAGATACTATCTAAAATATTAATAAAGATAGCAATATCATTAGAAAGTACTAAAGGATTACTGTCAATCTACGGTGATTTTTTTTACGATAACGTTATAGATGCTCCAACACCAGTAGGCTAATTAATTTGTGTGGGGTGTGCAAATAACACAAATCAAATGGGATTTCATACCTTTATAATGAAATAGAGATCGCGAGATGAATCCAATCCGTGGCACTTGGGTAAAATATATATATGTAATGTACCAGATGTATATCTCTCAAATGTTCTCTCAAACTAATGAGCACGTATCCAAAGTATAATTTTTCAAAATAGTGCAGCAGTTTTAGTTATATCCAAGCAGTGCTGTCGGAGTTGTATATCCTCCTGGTATTGTCATTGAAGTAAATCTCAGGAACAAAACTTTTAGCCAATGCCACGACGATCCAACAACGTGTGTTCCGCATGCGAGCACATGTACACAGACTGACATCTGTCTCGAGTATGCAGCAAGCCATATATTGTATAAAATAATACAGAAAAAAGCACAAATACGAGTGAGATGCCAAATTCAGCGGCTGAAATGAGCTGCTGAGGTAACATGACGGCTCACAGACAGCAGCGGCATACCTGTCACTCAAGTGACCACGCCCTTAATTATGCAGAACTTTAAGGCTTAATATAATTTAAACGGATGAGCTATAAAAAAATTCACCCCCCTCAGAGTTGTCATGAAGGGCAAATTCGCAGTATAGACCAAAACCACAATATGAACCAGACTGTAAACATGTTTTTTTCTGCTGTAAACTTGGCTAATTTAACATGATGGTCAATGAGATTCTGCTCACTTCTGCAGCCTGTCCCTAGCGGCCAGTCGATGAATTGCAGTTTAATTCACTTCCGTATTGGCTTCACGAGAAACAGGGGGAGGTTGCCGCTTGGTCTGCACGTAATAACCTAGAATTCTGTCTAACACATGATGGCTGCTCTGTTAAGTCTTCGTCGTCAGTTAGGAACCTGGGTGTGCTCTTTGTGCCAATCTTTCATTTGAAAGCCATGTTTCTAGCATCTGTAAAACCGCATTCTTCCTTATTAAAAAAATATCTAAATTACGACATATGCTCTCACTGACAAATGCGGAACAGTTAGTTAATGCGTTCATGACCTCAAGGCTAAATTACTGTAACTTTCTACTGGGTGGTTGCCCTGCTCACTTGATAAACAAACTACAGCTGGTCCAAAATGCAGCAGCTACCTGCAACCTTTAGCCAAAAAAGCTTAACGGCTAATGCTAACACTTAGGGTTGCCAACCGTTCCGTATAATACGGAATCGTCCCGTATTTAAGGCATCAAAGAAGCGTTCCGTATGAAAGGCATACGGAACGCAGTTTGTCCCGTATTCTCAGGCATGCGTTTTAATTTGAGAATTAATCATTCCTTTGTGACAAATTTATGACACATTTGTGACAACATAGCCGTTCGCGGAAGGCTTTAAGACCAAGCAGACTTCTCTGTCGGCTTCACAGCGAGCGGGTCTCGCGGTAACGGCAAATCCCTTTCACTGTTCGCGGTTTGATTTCAGCATTCAGCCACGCAAGAAAACATTCAATCTCCCTGAGGGAAGACGTGATCAAAAAGGGAAGTCATCTTTCACTATTGCTAATGTTGTTAAATAGAGGAAAAAAAACATGTTACGTTCATTTAAGTAGCCTAACTTGGACCTCATTATTGAAACACAAAATAATAAAGTCTCAAGCACCAAAAGCAGCCCATAATTCTCTACTTCTCTTTAATTGAAAAATATTCATTTTTATTTATTCATACATGGTTGCAACACCATTTAGTTAAAACTTTTAAGTACCATTTATTGTTCAAGAAGTGCTTTTTGCCATTTTTGAACTGTTGGCATATAATGCAACAAAGATTGCTAACGTCAACAGATTTAACTAACAGTCCTACCAATCTCTGTGTAAAATATGTTGTTCTAAAGTCATTTTATCCCCCCTGTAATCTGACTCCAAATCTCAGGTGAAAATTGTAATTCATCCATTACATTTAATATTTTGTCTTTCTTTAGAAAAAAAAAAAAAAAAAGAAAGAAAATCAAAAATTTGAGCAGGGAAAGTTTCTGAAATTTGTTTGATTTTGACACAAATTTACCCAAATGTGTTTATGTCTGAGAACCTTTTATACATCTTTTATACACATACTTAACTGCAGATAGTGAAATGACATACACTGTGTGGTATAATACAAATATTTTGAGTGTCCCTTATTCTGTCCCTTATTTTCCTATAAAGAACCACGATTGTCCCTTATTTTCCTTTCCAGAAGTTGGCAACCCTACTAACACTCCGCCTCTGGCGGTACGCAGGGAAGGAGACCAGAGGCTGTTTTTTGAATGGATGTCAATGGATGAGAGGCTTCACTATGCTGATTAAACAGCTTTTGTGGGCAAATAGCTAATCATTTAATTTATCGACAGCCTGTTTACTAATCTTCACCATGTTTTACTCTAAACAATACTTTCGTTGGGAACTATATGTAGATTTTAGCTTAATAAAAAAGTTTATTTTTTAAGAGAAGGCAGACTAGGGAATGTTGCAACTGATGTCACTGCCATTACACGATAGACTGAGAGGTGCCGCACGTGATTAAGTTAGTCGTTAATTAAGTTAGTCACTTTCTCCAATGGTAAGAGATACAGACCCTCTTATCTCCCTATAATAATATGATCTCTGGAACCAGGAAGTATGACCATATTAGCCCAGTTCTGTCAATACTGTCAACACTCCCTATTAAACATTAGCAAGATTTTAAAATCTGTACAATCACTTAAAAAGCACTAAATGGTTTAGCTCCCCAGTATCTGAGTGAGCTCTTAATGCATTATAGTCCTTCATGTCTATTGTGATCTCAGAATTCAGGCCAATTGATAATACCTAGAATATCAAAATCAACCACGGGCGGTAGATCCTTCGCCAGTTTGGCGCCTAAACTCTGGAACTATCTTCCTAGCATTGTTCGGGAAGCAGACACACTCTGTCAGTTTAAATCTAGACTAAAAACGCATCTCTTTACCCTGGCATACACATAACACATTATTAAATTATGTTTTCAAATCCATTAAAGGATTGTTAGGCTGCATAAATTAGGTCAGCCGGAACCGGGAACACTTCCTATAACACCATATGTACTCGTTACATCAGAAGAAGAATGGCATCTACGCTAATAGTCTCTCTGTTTATCCCGAGGTTTACCGTAGTCAGTTGGATCCAGGCCGTATCCAGGTGAGATTGAGGACCTGCGCCTAGACACGACAACAACGTAGCTGTCTGTGAAGGCCTCACCAACATGACAGCCAGTGGCACAGATTTCCCAAAAACCGTCCCATACCGGCGTGATGAATATGATCTTCAACTAGATGGAACTGGATTAAATAATTTGACTGTTGCAATCCCAATCGGGCTTATGACCTGTAAAGCTGCCTGAATCATAATCACGCACTGTTCACTGTTGGCCAGAGGAGAACTTGGAGGTGGAGAATTTGAATGAAGTCCCATCCCTTGGTTTAGTGGTGGGCCTTCATGATTTTAGCAAGTCTGCTGGAAAATGGTCTTCTCAGTAGTCTAACTGATGCTTCCTCATTAGAGAGAAAACACAGGTGCATCCAATACAGAAGTCTTGTTTGTTGAAACACCTGACATACTTACATGACTTCTCTAGCACATAGCAAACAATGGTGCATCTACCTTATTTTTTCTCTGTTCCTTTGTTTTGCGTGCTTATTTGCGTTTGATTTGCATTGTTACTGTCTGTATTTAGATTAAAAGCTATTAAAGTGTTTGAATAAAGCATACATTTTTCTACATTCTTTAAAAATGCATTTTGCTTTAGTAATGTTTATTAGGAATTTCCTGAATAAAGTTCTAACATTATTTAACACATTTCTTGAAGTGCAAAAGACAAGATCGTGAGCAAGTTTGTCACACCTCACACATAGTCCATGTCTTGCATCCATCAGTGCCTGCAGAGCACATTGCACTTTTAGCAGGATTGAAGGCAGATGAAAATGGACAATTTAAAAAAAAAAAAATGAGAAGCACCCTCCTGATAATACTGACAATGATTATACATTGAGTTGTTTTCAACAGCATTATCACCTGACCAGGGACCTGATGCTATCCTGTGCCTTCACTCCTGCTCCCTAAATACTGCTTAATCAGGAAATCATTCATATTCCTGAAGCACTATTTAATTTGAGGAATGTAACTGATTTCCCACTTAAACACACACACACACACACACACACACACACACACACACACACACACACACACACACACACACACACACACACACCTTGTGTTTATTGAGAAAATGACTGACATGGCTATCTTCATGTAGTGAACAGCAGAAGTGATGGCACCAGATCTTCACAACAGACATCCTTTTGTATCACTTTGATTAATACAAAAGAGTGTGATAGGACCCTCAAAGACAGCTAAACAACTATTGTAATTGGGACTGCCAAAGGTGGAGGGCAGGAAAGATTACATCAATGGCCCATTGATCACAGGCTAATCTCATCACAAGTTGCCTTTGTTCACCTCAGCCCTCCATGGTGTGAATGGCCATGGACTTCTAGGGCTGCCAAACCGGTTCTGGCTAGAGCACAGCAAGAACAATGCTCCAAAAGAAAGACTATTTCTAAATATATTGGCTTGAAATCACCAGAAGTGGACAGGAATAATGTAAGGAACATGTCATATACGTCTGTTTACTCATCCAGGAAACTGTGCACACACAGTGGAAACCGCACCTGGAATAAAAGCCACTAAGACAGAAATGTGATACCACAACCAATTCACATCAAGTTTGGACTCTACGAGTTCAGAACACTGCCACAAGGACTTTGAGAAAGGCTTGAAAAAGAAATTTTGGGACAATATAACAAGTTCTACAGGATGAAAGGTGGGCGGACACCTGGAATGATATGACCCAATCACATCACCACATCAGGAAAGGTGGGGATTAGTAATCCCCTCCCCAACAGGAAGGAATAAAAGCTTTCCCAATTGAACAAACCCTCGTTCTGAGTTTCTGACCTGACGAGGGAAGAACAACAGCACAACCAAGGTGATACTCTTGCGAGTAAACCTTTCACCGCACGGACCTTCAAGCAGCTCAACTGCTTCTGCAGAGGACTTTGGCTCCTGACCTGCAGAACTCAAGTACCTCCAACCTACAGAAGATCCTGCAGACCGAGCACCATCTGACCTACAGATCTCTGGATTACACAAAGACCTCCAGCACTCAATGCAGCTCTGGAACTGTTGGAAAGCAACCCAGTCTCACACTGCACACGGAAGGATACCAGTGGATGACGTTTCCCATTCCCGGACTGATCACCCAACCAAGTGAAACGTAAATATAAGCTAACCAAACCTTTTCCCAAAGGCCTTGGCATTAGGTTGTTGCTATATGAGATTGCTATTTTGTGTAGAGACTGAGGGTCAGTGTACACAGATACATTAGACACGTTATCTGTATTCATAGTAAATGCTTATTTACTATTTCATACCAACATCCAGAAAGACCACAATTGACTCTCCCATAGACTGCTAATTACCCATTCATTGCTTCATCCAGTCTGTTGCTCGTCTACTTGGCATTCAATTTTGTTAACGTACATTTGTGTTGTTTGTAGTTTCTGTTTGATTATTGATTAAATTTTCTTGGTAGTTTAGTCATTTTTCCTTCTTAGTATTTAGTGAGTGTGATTATTTTACTCTTGTATATCTTTTTGTTAATAAATTCATTTTTATTGCAAACTGTATCATTCTTACGTTGATAATCAGAGGCTCTCTACATAAATCCTTCAGATTGGTCAGATTATAAACTTCCTCCAATTTATAAAATTCTAATTCAGTCAACAATCTTCCATGATTGTTCTTTATTGTCAAGGTGAGATTCCTTGCTGGTGCCCCGAAATATTGGAAGGAATCATCTGACTCAAAATTAATATTAAAATAAAATATTAATATTAATATTTAAGACCATAAATAACTACATTTGTGGTGCCTTGTGTGAGGCTAATCCAAAATCACTACATTGGGATATTTAAAGGTCTACACATCAATCTGCAGCTTTAAAGGGATAGTTCACCCAAAATGAAAATTGTCTTCATTCACTCACCCTCAAGTTGTTCCAAACCTGTATGAGTTTCTTCTGTTGAACACAAAAGAAGATATTTTGCAGAATGTTGGTAACCAGACAGTTGATGGTAGCCATTGACATCCATAGTACATCCAGAGCACCTGTAGTTATGACATCAGACTTCTGAAGCTAATTTTATTTTTAAAGGTTGTAATTCTTTTGTCACATTTCTCTCCCCCTCTTTTAAATATTTTTGTTTTTGTTCATGTTTTAAATTAAATTGACTCAACTGCTGGAAAGGTGTCATTTATATTTTAAAAGTTTTTCCCCAAACTTTGAAATGGTCAGGAAGTGTTGACGCACCACTGAATTGTAGTCGCAATATTAATGTTGTTTCAACACTAACTTGGTACATCAGATGGCAACATTATTTTATGTGGACATTACATTTTAGTTGTATTTTCAGTTTCAACAAAAGTGATTTAGAATCAACATCACATTGTAACATTGATCAAACAATATTACCAAAGATCATTTTTGTTAATTTCAGCATTGATTCAACCAATGTATGTCATTTTATATTCAGTAATACACTTAATATTATATATTAACATAATATATAGATGTACATATGATCAGATATGATACTGCATGTGTAATATATTGCAGATATATTTACTCAAACACGTATATAAATATATAATATTTCTTAATTTTATAATTATTTACATTATAAATGTTTCTAATTTTCAAGCTAGTTAACAATAGTACAAGCACGCCTGCCTTTACTAAAGTATTTAGCAAAGAGACTATCACTGGCACAGTGAAGAGGGCACAGCCAGATGTTATTTGGGGAATCCCTGGACATCGCTTTCAGCCAGCTTCTTCTTGCGTCGACAGTTACTCCTGTTGGTAAGGTTCATCCTACGTGGTGGTATGCCGACATTACCCTGGATACCATAGCTCTCGATACACTACAAAGACTTGCTGTCCTGGTCACAGCTGAGCCAGTGAGACGCGCACCACCAATCTGTCCTCTTTTGAATTCTACGTCTCCCATTATGTTGTGTGGATTGCAAAACTTTATGTACAGCTGTGCTATTGCTCTGCTAATTCAACCTTCAAACTCTGCTCTTACTGAAAACTTCCAACTCTATTTTCAAGGCTGATCCAACTAATCAGATCATTAGTAAAAATTCCAAGATCTTAAATGGGTGTCAGACAAGAGAAACATCAAAAATGTGTTGGGGGAATTCCAAGACCAAGGTTGGGAATCACTGGGCTAGGTTACCTGTGCTGCTCAGTTTGATGAGAAAATGGTAAGATAAACAGACAGACAATATGTTGAGGTTTAAAGTCATTTAGTGAGTAAAAATGAGACAATGTATACACTGAAAATGTGACTTGGTATGCCATGGTTTACTCAAATGTTAATGAGTTACATTGTAAATGTATATTGGGGTGCATGGACTGAAATGTTGAATAAGTTGTAAACTGAGAGTTATGAGTTCATCTGAGAAAGTAAAGTAACTGATGATTTCAGCTGTGTTTGCAAGGCCAGGTTGTTTGTGTGTTTTGTTTCCTTTTATTTATTCTTCAGTCTTCTTCGAGAGGAGGGGGTGGGGGGTTGGGGAGAAGAGTTCCATTAAGGTTCCCAATAAAGAACTGTTCTTTCCTTGCGGACATCCATATACCGATGCATTGCTTGGACTGGCAAGGCAATCAACCGGATTTTCTTCCCTGGTAAAATTGAGACAAAGCCGTATAACTCGCATACCGGTAGGATGAACAATAATCCTGATTTTCATTTCTTTGATTCTAATTGAGATTAACAGAAGGGAAAAGAGGTTGTACAGAGAAGCAAGAATTTAACATATGCTCAAAAGGATTTAACTAAAACGGTTGATACAAATTTGAATTAAATCTTTAACTTGCTGCACATTTAACATAACACTCAAAGTAAATTTTGATTCACAAGCACCTTTTAAAATGGTTATTCTCCATTCCATTGAGCTCCGTAGTTATTTGTCTGCAAGAGTATGAACCATCCTTGAGAAAGTAATACATCAAGTGAAAGAACCAATATGAGCCCATTGACACAGAGCATTTAATAAATAACAGAGCATTAGATGGGTTAGTGGAGACTATGTAGTGATGTAATAATATGACAGTGATCAATTTAAATCAAACAATCACGGCAAACGTGTGTTATAGCACATGCTAAAGATGTTCATGCAATGAAATTTGTCAGCTGCTTTTTATAAATACATTATAAATTAAACACCCATACACAAGCAGTTTAATTTATATACAGTTACATATAGCAGCGGTTCCAAACCCTAGTCCTGGAGTACCCCAATAGTACACATTTTGGATGTCTCTCTAAACCGACAACCATTTCAGGTCGTGAAGTCTCTACTTATGAGCTGATGAGATGGTGTGTTTGATTAGGGACCCAGGTGGGAAAAAAAGTACATTTCTATAATGTACTTGAAGTGCTCTATTTTCGCACACTAATTTTGAACTTAATATAGGCTACTAAAAATTTTCTTTAGTACTTCTTAAATGTATTTAGTTTCCACTTGTAGCATACTATGGGTTCAAGTGTACTATAAGTGGTAACTAAATACATTTTTTAAATACAGAGATAGTATATTAAAAGTACATTTTAGTTCATATTTCATGGTGTCTCAAAATAGCACAGTTGAGTACATGTTCCTAAGATTATCTTAAGTACTAAAGAAGAATTTTTAGATTGAATTGTGACTATTTACCAAGAATATTGTCAGCTCATGCCCCTTTATTGATATCAGTGCAATATTCTCTGGATTTGCCGAATTATTAGCTTTGGCGATTTAGCAACCATTTATTAAACAGTCCTGAAGCGTTGAACTTCATAAATAATAACATAGACAACTTTATGATTACAAACAGGAATTCAGCTTCTTCGGGTATAGTTTGGGAGGCTATGAAAGCATTCTTACAGGGCCAAACTTTTCCAGTAAGAAGAAACAATATCAGAAAAGGCTGCAATTACTTGAAAAATAAATATTAACAATAGAAAGACAACATTTTCAGACTAAAGATTCAGTTGTTTCAACAATTGCAAGCCAAAAAATTAGAATACAATATTATGACATCAAAAGCAGCAGAAAATGCACTTCTCTGATCACGACAGAGGTATTATGAACATGGGGATACGATCGGAAAAGTGTTAGCATGGCAAATAAGAAGAAATTAGTAAAACTATAACTACAATATGTTCTTCAGACAAAAAAACTATTAAACACCCTAAATTAATTAACCAAGAATTCCTAGATTTTTATAAATTGCTGTATAAGTCCCAAGGAGTAAATGAAGTTGAAATCCAAAACTTTCTATGCAAATTGAATGTCCCAGTCTTAAGTGATAATGACCAAAAAGAACTTGAGAAAGAAATTTCGCAAGAAGAGATTCAATCTTCAATCTGGAGGTAAAACACCTGGTTTAGACGGTTTCTTGATGGATTTTTACGCTTCCGCTTAGAGCGGGTTTTGCCTAGTTTAATTCATATGGATCAAACTGGAGTTTAATAATCAAACTATTATTAAAAATAGATCACCCTCTGATAACATAAGGAGGCTTATGAATATTATTTATTCTGCAATAAATTAGATTTTCCGGTGATTACTCTTTCTTTAGATGCAGAAAAAGCTTGGTCTTATTTGATAGCTATATTGCAAAAAATGAATTTCGGTCCTAAATCAGCAACCATCCGTACTAACTCTGATTTATCTTCGCACTTTAATTTGTCAAGATGAACTAGACGGGGATGTCCTCTGTCTCTGTTACTTTTTGCATTAGCAGTGGAACCCCTGGCCATTGCAATACAAGCACAAGAGGCAATTTCTGGGCTAGAGATAGGAGGCTATGTACACAAAATATCACTGTACGCGAATGACGTAATGTTATATCTTACTAACCCAGAATCATCTCTGCCTAACTTATCTCAATTACTGGAAAATTTCAGAGAAATATCTGGTTACAAAATCAATATAAACAAAAGTGTTATGATGCCATTAAATTTGGCTGCGGAGAAAATGCCTTTAAATAACATCCCTTTTTCATGGAATACAGAAAAGATTATTTAGGGTTGAATATTCGAAGTTGGAGGAAGCATATTCTTTGAATTACTCCCCACTACTTAAAAAGGTAAGAAGAGACCTGGAAAGATGGAACTCACTACCGATATCACTAACTGGCAGGATAAATTGTATAAAAATGAATGTTCTTTCTAAATTGTTATATTTCAAACTCTTCCGATTTCCGTTCCACAAAAGTTTTTTAATAATCTTAATAGCTCGATTAGAAAATTTATTTGGAATAATAAAACTCCAAGGGTTAAACTTAAGACACTACATATGGCCTTTAAAAAAAGGTTGATTACAACTCCCAGATTTTATGCTTTATTTCTGGGTAGCACAAATGATAGCGGTATGGTTCTGACAGATGAATAGTACAGCTCCACCTGCATGGATACAAATTGAAAAATATCATGAAGGAGAAATACCTCTAGACAAGGCTTTATTCATTCCCCTCTCCTATGTTATAAGAGAGGTTAATAACCCATTCATTAGACACACTTGTAAACTGGGTTTTGAGATCAAGAAAAAATATAAATGGCTATTACCATTATATAATAATACTCCATTTCATAATAACCCAGCTCTTCCTGAGATACTAAGAGATGGGATGACACAATATTGGTATAAAAAGGGTATTCAATTGTTTGAAGATTTGTATGAGGAGGACATACTTTTGACATTTGAACAATTGAGAACAAAGTTTTCTCTTCCTGTAAAACATTTCTTTAAATATTTTCAAATTTCTTTAAATATTTTCAATATATTACTAAATTACAAGGAGGTAATTTAAGGCCCCTGTCCTAACTTTCAATAGACAATATTATAAGAGAGAAAAGAGGGTCCAAAGGTTTTGTGTCTTATATGTATACCAACCTCACTGATCTGTATGGAGAGGATGTATTACCTTCTAGACTTAAATGGGAAAAAGACCTAGAATGTACTTTTGAACAAGATACTTAGGAATTCATCTGTAAAAATGCTTTAACATTTTCTTATAACTGTAGACACAGATTAATACAGTTTAATATTATACACAGGGTATATTATACACCTGAAAGATTACACAAGATAAGTGATTCATAATCAGAATGTTGTCCTAGATGTAAAACATAAGTTGGTACATTATTGCATATGTTTTGGACTTGTTTGGAACTTGAAACCTATTGGAGAAAGATAATACAAACTATTGACAAAATCGTTAATGTTAAGCTTTCATTTGATCCGAGATTTATATTATTGGGGGATGAATCTGAGATGGCTCTGATAGCAGCAAAGAAATGTATAGCTATACAGTGGGAATCAGAAGAACCCCCCAGCCATACTGTATGGCTTAAAAAAAACTTTCATCCTATGTTCCTGTTGAAAAAATAATGTTTAATTTGAGAAAAAAAAAAGAAAAAAAAACGGGGCCTCCACAAGATTTGGGGCAAATTTGTTGAATATATGAATAATGTGGATGTTACATTGATTGAAAATGCAGATGCTATAATGTAACTTCTTTACTGTAACCTATTATTTTTATTATTATTTATTTTATTTATTTATTTATTTATTTTAATAAATTTTTTGTCTCTCTCTCTTCTTTCTTACACATCATCTCAAGGCCTTGTCATAATGTCCATAATAAGTGTTCTGTCTATTGAGGGGTGGGAAAGGGGTGGTTAAAAAACTTTTTTACTTGTATACTGAATTGATTCTGTAAGTTATTCATGTGAAAATAATAAATATATTGATAAAAAAAGAAGAATTTTTAGTATATTAAGTACAAAATGAGTGTGCAAAAATAGAGCACTTTAAGTACATTATAGAAATGTACTTTTTTTTTCACCTGGGAGACATCCAAAATGTGTTGGGTTGGAGGAACTCCAGGACCAGGTTTGGGAACCACATTATGATATGAACAGGAAACATCCTCAAACTCTCAAGTGACTCTTGAATTTGAATCGCTAATCCTCTCACTGCTAGAGACTTCCTCACAACTGACAGTGAGCTTTGGATATTTGTAGGTAAGAGTATGTCTAAAATAAATGTGTCCTGCAGCATTTATGACATTGTTTTTGTACATATAGACTGATTTCAGACAGATCTTTCATCTCATTCTAGTAATGCATCTGATAGTTTAATTAGTCCAGTTCACATGAGAAAAGAAAGGATGAGACTTAATATCCTCCACACCACCTACTCCCGCTCCAAGCCGCTCAACTGGATTATATTGCAACAACTAGAGAGAGAGAGAGAGAGAGAGAGAGAGAGATTGTTAAAGTAAAATGTAATTTCTTTTAAGCAATAGTTTAACCCCCCAAAAATACACTATAGAATTAAATATTATTATTAAATACATTAAAATATAATTAAATATATATATAATTAAAATATAGCATGTCAACATCACTGATGTGAAAACAGCATTGGTTCTCAAATGTACAAAATGTAAAGGGGGACCGGGTTGAGAACCACTGCCATAGTCTACACTCAAGTGACAGATCTGAACAAACTTTGCTGAAAAAGTAACGAACACACATTCTTTGGCCAATATAATGACAATTCTCTCAAACACAGGAAAGTATGTTTCCAGCTCACCTTCTCTAAACATTGACAGTAAATTAATAAGTTGATTGACATCAAATTCCTCTTGCGAAGGACTACATAGTGTAGAATGAAGAAATTAGGTATTTTCAGGTACATGAGGAGTGGGAGAGATAGTCATCATCAAGTCACCTTGAGTCATATAGGCAATCAAATAATCACCGAGATGAGAATGTGAGTTGTGGCGAGAGTGCAGAACTCCCTAAACACTGAAGTGATTGACAGCTCCAGTGATTATAAAGGGAGATTCTTTGCTTTGCTTTCTGTATATAATTTAATCACAATTTAAATAACAGCTGATTTTGTGGCATTACTAACAGGTCCATATCTTTCCTTAAAAGTTTGCAAAGCCTGGGCTAAACTGCAACTGGTTTACCAAAGAATCCACAAAGAAATTTACTGAACATATAAATTATGCCCTACTGAGACATCCTAGTGATAGTATCTCTCACTCTGTCCATTTCACTTCACTAACACACCAGTGGGCAGACCAAAGAGATGAAGATGAAGTAGTAGGCATTGATCTGTGTCTGTGCATTCAGTCTTGTGCTGATGTATTCATCTCTATTATGTAATAGGTGGAAGTACAGAAACAAGTCCTTTTTGGTAGTTTAGATTCAAAAAGTATTCAAAAATATGAACCTGTTCCAGCAGAGAGCGAGCCTCCTCCGACACAAACTCTGGGATGTTCAGGGATGAGTGTCTACCAATGCCAGCAGGATGACACTGATAGAGAGACTACACACACAGCAAACTACACATGAACAACAACAAACTTAAACTATAAGTGTGTTAACCTTTAACATTTACATATGTTAAAATTACATGAAAATCCCTCCAATACAATTTACCACACTCAAATCAATGTATAAATTCATAAATTCAATCAATGTAAAATTATTCACTGAAAACAATTCAACTGTTGATGAAATACTCTCACCTTTCCAACTATGAGCTCAAATAAAAGGGCTCCCAAACTCCACCAATCACACGCTAGCGTCTCTTCACAGATTCCGCCCACTTCTACATGTCATAGAGAAAGAGAAGTTATCATGAGTGTTTTACTTTTAGAAAATTTCTTGTTTGTCTTTTTTTTATTAACTGACAAAGAAGCTTTTGCAACAAAATATTCCTTAGGTGTGTAATTATATTTTTTTCTATGCTTTATTTCATTACATGCTGCTCTCACACAAGAATGTGAACTCATAATCCAGCTAAATAAATAAAGTAGCTTTATTGCTACTCTTCATCAAAAGTACATAAATAATTAGCACAATTAACATTACCTTATTATGAGGCAATTAGGCTCCTACTTGTGAGTCAAGAAGTTATTACGATGTCACCATGCAGACAGAAAAATTAAAGGTCCCGTTTTTCGTGGTTTTTTGAAGCTTTGATTGTGTTTATAGTGTGCAATATAACATGTGTTCATGTTTCGCGTGTAAAAAAACAAAAAAAAAAAAACAGTATTTTTCACATAATTTACTTATCTGTATACCGCTGTTTCCACTGTCATAAAAACGGGCTGATGACTTCCTTGTTCTATGAAGTCCCTCCTTCAGAAATACGTAACGAGTTCTGATTGTGCCAGCGGTTCCTGTGTTGTGATTCGACAGCTCTGAGCGCACCGTGCCCGGAAAGGTCACGCCTCTTACCATAACGTGGAGATGCATGCGCTTAGTGTTTTTGTAAACATGTCTTTAATTTTACCCTATCAATTTGAGCCGGAATCAGACCCGGTGATTGGACTGCGGGATGAAAATAACAGCGTTTCGACGACATGGCGACAAACACACTCTACAAACGCAACTCTTGTGTTTTAGTGACGTCATTAAAGAAGGAAGTAGAGGGATGTAGTCCAAACTGGCCGTTCGATGTAGGCGACTTCTGTTAAATAAAATATCTCGCTTGGCATTGAACTTTGATCTTTAAAATTTTACAGATTTTATTTATACTCTAACAACAACATTACACACTAACTAAAGTTTGAAACATGGGATCACGAAGAATGGGACCTTTAAGGAAGGACTCGAATCCAAACAAATACTAAACATTAAACTGACAACCAATAAAATGCCCTTGTTTCTGTTGTACCAGTGGATAGGTTAAATGAATAAACATTAGTAGGCCTCCTTCAGTCGTTGCCCACTATGGAAGATGAGCCCAGTCGTGAAGTCATGTTGACATCTTTAGAACAGCGCCGACTATGGCTGACGAGGCCGATGCGGGAGTGACAGACTCTGCCACAACGGATGCATGTATGTCTGGCTTTGGTGGTGTCATCGAGGGAGCGACCTTTATAGCTCTCTTTTCCTCCATTAAGGTCTGGATGTGCTCTTCCCCAAGTCTAAGCTGTTTCTGAAGAACACTATGCCACCTGTTGCTTTCAGCTACAATGTCTTCCCAGTTCTCTATATTGATAAGCAGAGCTTTCATATCGCATTTGTATACATCCTTATAACGCAGCTGGGGGCAGCCAACAGATCTCTTGCCAGAGGCTAGTTCGCAATTCGCGTATTAATAAACATTAATACGATTTCTATGCACGGTACATGGGGGAAAAAAGAATTACATAAAACAAAGCACAACAGTAGAGTCATTAACTGTATGAAAGCTGCTCATACACAAACAACTAATATTACTGAAATTAAAACTGACATGTTACAAAGTCATTCACTACTATCTACTGCACAGGTGCATTCCAGCTTCTTTGACCTCTTTCCACTTTGGTATCATTGAAAATTCAGATTTTCCTTTTAATAAATAAAAACTTTTTTGAAATTACAAATTATTATTATTATTATTTATTTATTTATTTTTTTAAATTGAAATTACATTATTTTCGACTCAAAGTCTTGAAATATGAAAATCCAGAGCTGTTGGGCATCTCTAAGGTAGGACACATATACTACCCTGGGTCACCCAACTGTGTGCACTTGTTGCAGATGTATCTGTATTGTCTCCTGTGTTTCTGGGCATGAGAGGCAGAACTCTATCAGTCTGCATTTGTTTCTCTGTTATGGAATCCAGGACTTGATCTATCCATTATTGTCTCACTAGACAGAGACTAATAATGCAGTGTTATCTGTTTCTCCATCCTACCTCACAAGCTGGAAACTCAAAACGGCAAGTGTCCGTTGAAAGGGTACTTTTATCTTTTGGCAGCTGACATCAGAAGTGGCACACACACTGTTACTCACCCTTCTTTCACCACCATGAAAAAAAGTGCCTCTCCCTGTTCTGTACATTATTTGGTGAACATGACACCTCAAGAGGACTGAAGAGGTTGTCTAATCAACCAATGCCCACTTTTTTTCCATGCGTTAACCCACAGAATGCCTCGCAATTTTATAAAATACATGAAGGCTGCTCAAGCGCCATAGCGACTCCAGGACAGCTGTGGTCTTCTGCTCACGTTCAGTCACTTCACACCTGTCTGAGCCAGTTCAGAGCTGATCGACAATCCTGTCTATCCTGCAATACTTCCGCCTACGTCACTTGTGACCTTTCCAACGTAATTACATAAAGTGTGGCGCATCGCAGAGCTAGTGCAAGATGAGCATTTGTGGTTAAAAAGTATTTTAGAAAATTACAAATTGTTTCACTAGACAATACCCTTATTCCTTGGCTGGGATCATGTAGAGCCCTTTGAAGCTGCACTATAACTGCAATTTGGACCTTCAACCCATTGTACCCCAGTGAAGTCCACTATATGGAGAAAAATCCTGGAATGTTTTTCTCAAAAACCTAATTTCTTTTCGACTGAAGAAAGAAAGACAAACATCTTGGATGACATGGGGGTGAGTAAATTATCTGGAAATTTAAATTCTGAGGGCAACTAATCCTTTAAGGTGTACATGGTGGCTATTTCTGCTGGACATATACCAATTGAGGGCGTTTCTTTAGGGATGCATTTGCTTCTCTCATTTCATGCGTAGGATGAGATAGATGAGGCCTTTCAGTCCTCATGTTCCTTCTTGGGACTTACCTATAGTCTTAGAGGGTTTAACGGGGCCTCCCTTTGAACTGTTGGGAGTTAACTGTCAGTAACTGTCAGTTACTGAGGAAATTCTGACTGGTTTTGCTGGTGGCTCTAACATGTGACTGTAAGTTAGGATATGTTCCTAAATTTGCTTCTAATTCTTCCCACTCTCAGTTTGTGGTCTTGCAGTCTTTCTCTCTGCCTTTTCAGTCGCAGGAGGATGAAAAGCATAACTTTGTCCTGTGAGGGCACTGAGGATTTACATCAACCATTTGTTTCAGTGGTCTAAACAAGGGTGTTGGGGCTGCAAAACAAAGGATGTTGCATAGGGTGAATGATGTGATTTCTCGTGACTATAAGATGCATGGACTTTCTTCACCAAGAGGTGGTCAGGCTCATTCTACTATGGGTGCTTGATTCATCACAGGCATCATTTAAGCGTAAGCCTTTGGAGGATATCTTGTGTGGCGGTAACCTGGGCATCTGCACACTATTATCAGATACTTATCATTACATATCCTGTTCATTCTGTTTATATTCTTTGTCAACGCATGGGCTGTGAGTGTACATGCTGATTAACAGCAGTTGCACAGTACCACAGGCACTGTGGCACAGTTCAGTCTTAGATTAACTCCTCACCAGAAGTCTTGATATGAGTTTTGATGATTATTACATTTTGCCTTAAATTATTTGATAAAACTCCATAATTGATTGTGGTGGATAGTGAGCTCAAATGAAGATGAAATACAGTGCATTTAATGAAAGAGCACAAAAACAGCACAGAATGTTTCTATAATGTCAAGACAAGCTGACCTGGTGCGCAGTACATCTTAGAGAAGGCATTAGGGTCACATGATTCCTCTACATCACTCCAGCTGCAGAAATAGGTCAGCTGCACACGACCTGAGAGAGTGTTAGTGTGTCAATCAAACTCTGATCAAATTACACCACAGCCTTAAATAAAATTATTATGTAGTGTGTACAAGTCTTTTAGTTATAATTCAAGATCCCACAAAATGGTTTAATGAACACTCAATATTTAAGGGATATATCCACAGTTGTCTCTCAAAAAAATAGAATATCGTGGAAGTGCAATATTTTTCATCAGTTATTTAAGAAAGTGAAACTGTAATATATATTGGACTCATAACTAAACTGTTTCAGACCTTTTTTTATGTTAATGTCAATAATAATGGCTCAAAAAAAATACTCAAAATATTAGAATATTTCATTTCGAAATTTGATTAAATTACCATTCATATAGTATAAATATCATGTTTCTGTAGGTCTAGGTCAGTACTCTATCAAAGCAACGTGGGCTTCAATAACACCTCAGCAGTGCCATAGGCTGATCGCCTCAATGCCAGTCCGCATTGATGTAGTAATTCGTGCTAAAGGAGCCCCAACCAAGTACTGAATGCATAAATGAATATATACTCTTCAGAACTTTAATTTTCTTGTATTGTAAATCCTATTTTGATTTATCTTTAGGAAATATTCTAATAATTTGAGATGCTGGATTTTTATTTTAATTTGCTGTAAGCTGTAATCAGCAAAATAAAATAAAAAGGCTTGATATATTTTATTTTACGTCTAATGAATCCAGGAATATATGAAAGTTTTACTTTTTAAATTAAATTACGAAAAAAAAAAAAAGAACTGATTTCTGCGATATTCTAATTTTTTGAGACACCTGTATATATAAGAACTTTGTTGAAAATGGGTCATTCTGGGTCAAATCAAACCAAATTTCTGAAACTTTTGGAAACAGTGATGAAAGCCAAAATATGAAATGTCACAAAGGTATATTTAATGAGTAATCCACTATTTTGTAGAGGGGGGTCAAAATGACAATTTTCACCTGAGATTTGGTGCCAATTTACAGGGGTGTAAAAATGGCTTTAGAAAGATGGCAGCATCATTATTTTATTTTTACAAAGAGATTGGTAGGTCTATTAGGAAAATCTGTTGACTTTAGCAATCTTTGTTTCATTATATGCCAACGGTGACAGTTAAGGAATGGCAAAAAGCACTTCTTGTGCTTTGCATACCTGTAACTCAAGAAGTATTAAGGATATCTTAATATCCTTTTAGATTTTGGTTCTTAAGAAGCTTTCCTTTTGGTATTTTCATTTTAAAGGCCCTCGATAGGTTCAATCCCAGCGATATGGAGATCTTAATGAGGCTCCACAAGTAAATTGGTAAATTGTACACATTTTCTGTGGTCAAAAACCAAATGTGGGCTGATACAGCTGATACTTTTCATTTAAAGAGGAATATCTGAAGAACAAATAATGTTAAAAACTAGAAATGTATCTCTTTTTTTTTTTCTATCTCAACTGCATAGAACATACCTGTCTGAGTGCCATAAATATTAATAAATATTTATAAATATAAATATAGAACCAGAATCTAAAAGGATATTAAGATATCTTTAATAGGCCTAATTCTTGAGTTATAGGCATGCAAACTTGAAGGCAAAAAAAAATACAAGAAGTGCTTTTTTGCCATTTTTAAACTGTCACTGTTGGCATATAATGGAAAAAAAAATTGCTAAAGTCAACAGATTTTACTAATAGACCTAACAATCTCGGCGCAAAAATAAAATAATGATGCTGCCATCTTTCTAAAGTCTTTCATAACTATTTATGTTTGTCTTACTACAGAAAAAAAAAATATTAAAATCAAAATTGAGCCGGGGACCTTTGTTTGAGTTGACACAGAATGACCCAAATAAGTTTTTCAAAAAGACAACTGTGAACTTGAATAGAGAATAGAGAAGTTGGCACATGCATTTTAAACTAGATTTATTAAAAACATTTCTCCTTTTAAAGATAAAGAGGGGACAAAACAGTTGTGAACAGTAACTCTTGAACCCTGACCATCTCACCCCCCTTCCCTTGTTAGGAAAATAGTAAACTCAGCCTAAAATCAGCCTAGCTTACCGTGTCTGCGAAGTTACCTTCGACAAGAAATGCAACAAGCAATCTGGGGCCATATTCACAAAACATCTTAGGGCTAAAAGTAGCTCCTAACTTGCCGATTTAGGAGAAACTCTTAAAAATAATGGGCGTGTCAGTCCTAATTTTAGGAGTCCTACATTTTTGCTCTAAGAGTATTTCACAAAGCATTTTAGCGCTAAAACTAGCTCCTAAATCTGTGAAACATTAGGATTAGTCAAGAGGACTCCTAAGTCACTAAGACCAAATCACAAACAGTCCTAATCCACCTAAAGACACTGTACACCATTGAGGCAATAGCGATAGAGCCTTGGGTGCTGAACCTTTTCTTCATAAATGCAATACATATAGATTTGAATCTACGATGAGACGCCAAAAATAAATCTTTAACAAATAAATAAATTTTGTCCAAATTACCTGTGGCAGTGGTTTTCATGAATTCACACTTACAAATGATTGAATAGAGTATGTAAAAAAAAAAATGATATGTATATATATATATATATATATATATATATATATATATATATATATATATATATAAAATTTGTCACTTGAATTCTGCATTCCCTTGAGATGCATACATCCAAGAGGTGGACAATTAACTGTATATACTAGTTTAATTAGTGACACTTAGCCTACATTTTAAAACCTTTATGGCAACATTTTATTTTGACTATGGCAACATTTTTATTAAAAAAATATTTATTTGAATAGGGCAACATTTGTATTTTAAAACCTTTATTTTAATATGGAAACATGACACCTCATTCTACAATATTTCTATGATTAAATCGCTGACTCTTCCCCCATCAGCCAATCACTGTGTGTTTACTCCATAGTAACAAGGTCAACCCCGCCCTTACTCTTAGCTTAGACTTCTCTCTATTCCTTAGTAAAAGTTTGTCTCAGCAGCTTTGTGAATAGGTTTTAAGAGAAAACTCTTAGCTAAAAACTTTTACTGCTATTTAGGAGAACTCTTAGTGGTAAGATAAAATGTTTTGTGAATACGGCCCCTGCACAGTAAGTTTGAGAAACATCTCCAAAATAAAACAAAATGTAATAAATCCTCATTATCCTCAAATCCTCATTATCCTCAAATCCTCATTACAAATAATTGCATCATCACACAATCGGTGTGTGCATTTCAGCGGAATATGGTGACAACTGGCCAGGCTGCAAAATGTATGACACAAAACCAACCAGCTGGCATGTAACCTATTAGATTTTAAATAACTTACCCAAACAGCAAACAATTCCAGCAGTAAAGCTTCAGCTTCTTGTTTGATGCTGTCATCCAGGGGTATCACTTATAATTGCTGGGTTGAAATGCTTTTAAAAGCTTAAACTCATGTGTAGGTTTTTCTTTGCAGATTAACTACAGCTTTTCTTTAAATGTTAATCTTGAAAATGGTGTGGATAAGGATGTCACTCTTCCGCCAGAACTAGAATTGCATACTGCCATTACTGGAAGTCAGTGATTATAGTTTATAAAGTTATAAATATGGATATTTTTATGGATTATTGCATGGATTACTTTTATCTTGGATGGATGTGCTTTTTTGGGGCTTCAAAAAAATGGTACCATTCACTCCCATTATAAAGCTTGGAATAGCCATGATATTTTCAAATATAGGATGGCTTGAGGGTGAGTTAATAATGGGAGAATTTTCATTTTTGGCTGAATTAACCCTTTTATATTCGCAATCTGGTAACCACGCGCATACGCTTTCCCTACACTGCGGAAGAAGAGTGGATGATGTGAAAATAAGTAAGGTGCAGTTTAGCGATCTCCATTTCAGATTTTCTGCTTAAATGAAAGTGTCATTCAGTCAGTCTGTGTTCTGTCACAAGCCGCTCGTGCTGTTTGGTGCAACTAAATTGGCGATTAAACCTTCTCAGTGATGAACTGCGGTTGCTGAATAAATGCACTTACGCAACCTCTGTGTGACAAAAAATAATGTGACATAAAAATAAATTTCTATTTATTATAATTGATTATAATTTTGAGCAAAATTATCAAAATTATCAATTTAACCATTATGCAGCTTGTCGTTTTCATTGACTAAAACTAGACTAAAATGGCCAGACATTTAGATATATTAAAAATATATATATATAATGAATCCAAAAAAGTAGTGTTTGGACCTCTGCTGGGAAGGAAATATAGAGACTGGACCTCTTGGAACTTTAATTGAATAGCCCTGTAGGCCAGTATCACCAATAACAATGCTGCTACTGATATCTCTATAATATTTTTTTTCTCAATTTTAGCCATTAATTATACACATTCAGCATTACAGTATAATTGAAAGCTTTCAATTTTAATATTTATTAAGCTTTTTTTTTAATAAAAAAACTTTTAATTTAAGTGAACTTACAACAATCTTCACTTAAACCTATTATAATGAATGTCACATTACCTGTGTCTTTTCAAGTGAAAGTGCAATAATTCTAATGAAATGTAAAAATAAATTTCTATTTATTATAATTGATTATAATTTTGAGCAAAATTATCAATTTAACCATTTTGCAGCTTGTGGTTTTCATTGACTAAAACTAGACTAAAATGGCCAGACATTTAGTCGTCTAAACCAGTGGTTCTCAACTCCTCGGGACCCACTGCTCTGCACATTTTGTATGTCTCTCTTATATGACACACTCAATTCAGTTCATGCAGACTCTCCTAATGAGCTGATGATCTAAATCAGGTGTGTTAAATAAGGGATACATACAAAATGTGCAGAGCAGTGGGTCCCGAGGACTGGAGTTGAGAAACACTGGTCTAAACTTTGAATAAATACGGGACAAGGTTTACTAAATATGATAAAAACTAAAAAAGTACATTTGACACAAGACTACGCCTAAGACTAAATTTAAAAATAGTTGACAAAATTAACACTTGAGTGCTTGGTCTTTCTCTTACACGCCATAATTCTGCAAGTTCTATGACAAATATGCATTCACACATTTTCATTCATACATGGTTGCCACATTTTAGTTATAATTATTAAAGTTCTATTATAAATCTATTCTGCTAAAAGTTGATATCAATAATTGGGAGCATATAGGCATGATTCTCAAAAGCCGACATGAAGTAAAGGCAAAAAAACATTTAGGTCTTGAATAGTGTAATGAAGTACGTTTTAACAGTGTGCAGTGATTAAGTGAATTCACCTGTGCTTGTTTAACAGTATGTTGCTAGGGGTTCAGGTCTCGGCATATGATTCCCTCCTGATGCAGTGCATCCAGAGCCACAACCATATCAGCAGCCCAGCTCCTCACCAGAGCCTCTGGGATGTGTGTGTCCAATGAAACAGCAGCCAACTTATCCAGCTCTTGAAACAACTTCGACACTTTCTCAACCTCCTGCTCTCCTGAAGTGCCCTCTGTCCCCAACTCCACATCTTCATGCTCAACAAAGTTCTTCTGAGTTCTGGAAACAGATGTGTCCACCATGCCAGAAAGCTTAGGGGAAGACAGACTCAAAAAATCTGCTTTAAAAGGCATTTTTGATGGTTTGTGTAGAAGTGGAAGGGTGGACACATCAACAGAGAGGTCCAACTCTGCTTTCTCTCCTCTCTGTAGAACATCTGGCCTGCCAAATGTGGGAGAGGTTGTTGTCTACAACAGTGAAAGCGCTGCCTCCAGCAGTAAGCTCTTCCTCTAACACGTCTACTGTGCCCCCATCGAGTGTAGGCAGATTGACCAAAAGATCAGGTGGCTGTCCCTCAACAGCACAGCTGACATTGGCATCCTCCAAAACAGCCTCTTTAAAGGAAATTACTGGCACCAACTCATTTGAGCATTGATCACTGTCAGACCTCCAGAGATCTGACACTTCCTGTAGATTTTCCAGTGGCTCCTCTGTGACCTCTATACCAGCATCCTGAGGGTACCAACAGTGGCTTGCAGACATCTTGACTGTCACTGTAAGAGAGCTCCTCCTTGGGCGGTGATTGGTTCAGATGGTCGGGTGAACATGTGCATTGATCCATAAAGCCAGCCAGTTGATCCTCCTCAGTGAAGAAGCACAGCTCCTGCATTGAAATCGGAGAGCATAGACTATCAGTGTTTAACCCTGAACATGTATGCTTTTCTGTTTCCACAGGAATAAGTGTGCAGTGGTCTTCCTCCGGCTCCAGCTTCTCCTGCTCATACTCATTGCACAGTGTCAAGTAGCTGTTAGTGCACTTCCTCCTCAGAGGTGGCACCAGAGTCTGGCAGTTGGGCTTCTAATGGACGCTCCCCAATGCTAAGACCCCGAGAATCCACACTGCTGGAACAGGTGGGCACAGGGTTCAGGGTTGAATGTATAGCTGAAGAGTGAGTTTTCTGGATGAAAGGTATGTTGAAGCTTTCGTCAGGACTGCTGCCATGCAGATACTTGCAGATATGAGTCCACAATTTACCACCTGATGAAGACAAAGAGGAAGTACTAGTCAACATCCTGTTTACACACTTAGGCATTTAGTAAAAGTAAAAACATAGTGAAAACAACACACCCTCAGCATACTCAAGTAAAAGAAAGATGGAATCCTCTGAGATGATGTATTTCTCCAGTTGTACCATGTTAGGCACAGAACGAGGCACAACAGTCTTCTTAACACGCCCACACGCACTGCTTTTCCTTAAACCCTGAACACACACAGATATCATGTCAGTACAAATCAGGGGTCTCAATTTGTAAACTGCAGTCTGAAAAGAATTTTATAAAATCCTGTTATCTTCCAATCTGCTCCTATTATAATTAACAGAGCTATCTACACTAGAAGAATCTGTTGAGTTCAGTTGCACATCCAGCTGATGGAAGCCGTTTTTTTGTTTTTGTTTTGTTTTTTTAATTGCTGTACAGCTAATCCAGCCCCTATATTTTGTATGTCAAACTACAAATATCACAAATATAATGTGTAAACTGATTGCTATACGTGTAAAGTCCTTGTATATTTATATTACATCTGACCATTACATCAGAGACAGCTTGAGATGTTTCTAGTCTCTAAATAGGGCCTTTAATTCCAGTGGTACTTCTCCAGGATTGAAAACCACTGCAGTATTAAGACCTATTCGGACGGGACTAGGTTTTCCAAACGACGTTTGAGTAACAATTCTTATCAACCTACGTCTGCGATTTTATGTAGCCTACGGATTCGGACGGGACTAACATCTCCGTGTTTATTACCGAGGTAGGAGTGTCTGTGTTTTACATGTGGGCATTTCAGAAGATCACGTGTTCAGAATGCACTTTGAAATATAAAGTAAAACGTCCTAACACATTTAGTGTTTTGTAAACATTTTATAAAAATTGTAATGTGAAAAAACTAAACATACATTTATCATCATGATTTAATAGAACTGGGTTCTTATAATAAACCCACTGGAATAAAAAGTTTTAACTTATATAATTTACACGTTATGTAATTAAGTGCAGAAATGAAAGTAATCTTACCTGAAACTGATATTACAGTAGCCAGTCTTAACAGTTTACGTGATTTGGCTCTTCTTGTTGATTTTTTTTTTTTTATTTCTTCGCAGTGTACCAAACACATCTACATCCATTATCGGTGCGCGAAAAGCAGAAACTTGAATACCGGCGCGATAGCTAGAGATTGTACGGTAGTTCACGTTGACCAAAACACACAAGAAAAAGCGTTTTGGAAAAAACATTTTCGGAAATCACAGACATTCGCATTCGGACGGGATTAGATTTCTCTGAGGACCGCCGAGTTTGACGAAAAAATAAAGATACTGTGTGGTTGAAAACACTGTTTGTGCAGCTGTTAATACCTAACATGACAACTGCTCTCTCAAGACAAACTTAGTAAAAAAGTAGATTAACTGTAAGACACAAGGAAACCATGAAACCGCCACAGGAGCTGACATGTCCTTTTTTATTCACAACCTCCTCGTCGCCGGCAGGTACAGCACTCATTTTCATGTGTTTGTGTGTTCTGATTTTACGTGGCGATTGCGCAACTGAACTCCACAGCAACTTGTTTGCGTGTCACTCATAGCGCGTCTGTTTGTGACCCAGGGACAGAGCGAGCTTGGGAGTTGTTGTTAATGCAACCGAACCTCATTTCTGTTTACAATTTAATGCATTTATATCGAGAGTTATATTAAACATTTTTTCTGTCGTTATCGATTAAGACGTACTGTTGATAAATATCGATACCAGGCCTAATTGTGCCAAGTGTAAAGTTTGGTGGAGGTGGGATTATGGTGTGGGGTTGTTTTTCAGGGGTTGGGCTTGACCCCTTAAGTTCCAGTGAAAGGAACTCTTAATGCTTCAGCATACCAAGACATTTTGGACAATTTCATGCTCCCAACATTGTGGGAACAGTTTGGGGTAGGCCCCTTCCTGTTCGAACATGACTGCGCACCAGTGCACAAAGCAAGGTCCATAAAGACATGGATGAGTGAGTTTGGTGTGGAGGAACAGGCGAATCTCAACATAACATTGACTGTGACACAACAGTCGGGATCATTAATATGTATGCCCCCAACTTCTGCATATGCCAGCCCATGTTCAAGGCATTAGAAAAGCCAGTATTAACATCTGGAGCAGCACAGCCGAATCAACAGACTTTATGCAGGTAAGCAAGCAAGGACAATAGCGAAAAATGGCAGATGGAGCAATAATAACTGACATGATCCATGATATCATGATATTTTTAGTGATATTTGTAAATTGTCTTTCTAAATGTTTCATTAGCATGTTGCTAATGTAATGTTAAATGTGGTTAAAGTTACCATTGTTTCTTACTGTATTATATTTTCATTATTAAACACTTGCAGTCTGTATAATTCATAAACAACTTAATTCTTTATAAATCTCTCCAACAGTGTGTAACGTTAGCTTTAGCCCCGTTAGCCATGGAACACTATCAAACTCATTCAGAATCAAATGTAAACACCCAAATAAATACTATACTTACATGATCTGATAAGCTGCATGACGAACACTTTGTAAAGATCCATTTTGAGGGTTATATTAGCTGTGTGAGCTTTGTTTATGCAATGTATTATAGTAGTGATGTCCGCGAACGAATCGTTCTTTTCAACTGGTTCTTTTCAGTGAACCGGTCGAACCAGTTCACCAAATCGGTCTGAATCGTTCCAAACAGTTCGCATCACCAGTAAGCAAACACTAATCCACAAATTACTAAAGTTACTCACTTTCTGACGTGCCTGACACTACCTCTGACTCGAATTAAACCAACATCCCGGAGTTATTCAGTTAATCCAACAGTACACTGACTTAACCTGCTGTAAAGAGAGAACTGATGATGGTGAGCACGAGCAGCAGAGCAGCAGAGCAGCTGATATGAGTGAGCATGCGCGGCGTACACGAACGAACGTACACGGCCTGTCACCGTTCTCGTTCTCGAGTCAAGAATCAGTTGCAACGGTTTTCGGATCATCAGTACACAACCGAGAACCGCTTCTTTCGGACATGTCCGATTTGAGAACCGATGAGCTGATGATACTGTGCAGAAGTGGGTAGTAACGAAGTACATTTACTTCGTTACATGTACTTGAGTAGTTTTTTGGAAAATGTGTACTTTTTAGAGTAGATTAAAATGTGGGTACTTTTACTTTAACTTGAGTACATTTGTAATGAAAAATCTGTACTTTTACTTCGCTACAATGGGCAACGTTCCTCTCGTTACTTTATTTTAATTCAATACTGTAAATGTTAAGAAATGCGTAGTTTATTCCATGCGCGCTGTCTCTTTTTTCATGAACGATGCCCCATTCACAAATGAATCACTCTTTCGAGTCGATTCTGTCTAAATTGATTCGCGAATCAGTTTGAATGATTTGTTCAGTTCCTGCACGCGCTGAATCGTTTGAAGCGGTTTCTCACTCGGAGCGGATGAAGTGGCAGTGGACCTACAGTCAATTAAAAGCAAATCTGCAAATGCATACAGTTGTTTGCCAGCGATGAAGATCTTTATTAGTTGAACTGCGTATGCTGTCTGTGAACAATTCCACCGGTAGGCCTATCGATTTCATTTGATTTTACTTCATGATACAGCCAATAGCCGACATTTTACAACCAAACAGATTATTACGTCACTATAACAAAAGTATATTTCTTTACCGTTTTTATGGGCATATATCTTAATTTATACATTAATTTATACATATACTATTGCGCAATGGCGGCGCCAGCGACCTGTTCGTCTTGAAAATGAACGCTTTGCGTTGACACAGTTAAGCAGTTTTCACGCGCCTGCTGAAATATACATTTGATTACATTTTGGAGAACAGACCGAAGAAGATCCGTCAATGTGTATTTGATCATTGTTTGTGTCAAGTTCAGATATGAGCGCGAGCACATGTAAAGAGTTTCTCTCTTCTTTAAAATGTAACGTTAGCTGTATACGTTATTAATATAGTAACGATACATTCGGGTTACAGATGCTAGAAATAATGCTTGTCTCTTCTATGTTTGTTTGTTGCAAAGATATCTAATTATGATAATAAATTAAATATCTATTTAAATAATAAACATTAAATAATAACATGCTATTGTGTGTGCATATATATATATATATATATATATATATATATATATATATATATATATATATAATAAAAGTAACTAGTAACGAGCTACTCGAGTAAGATTTTTATTGGATACTTTTTTACTCTTACTCAAGTAACTATTAGGATTATTACTTTCACTTTTACTTTGAGTAAATATTTCTATAAGTACTTGTACTTTTACTTGAGTACAGTTTTTGGATACTCTACCCACCTCTGATACTGTGCATGCGTGTAATTTTTCAAGAGAATGAAAAGTACATTAGTCAAGTTTTGTTGAACATCGGTGAGTGTGATAATATAAAACATATGTTTATGACTTAATTCAAAATACAAAAAGTTTATTGTGCTTTGCCAAATACACCATAACAGATTAATAGCATACAAAATACTGTACATAATACTGTACATAAGAAATGCCAAAATGAACATAATATTTTGTACACAGATCAAACTAATGTTCAGAAATAGTTCTACAAATTTCTTTTTCTATATTAATGTTATTCAAAAAGCAATATAGTTGTTATTTACTTTTTTTTTTTCAAAGATTGGAAACAATTAATTATTTGTAAAACTATCAAACATTTATTTGTTTCATAAATAATCCAAGGACAGCTTATTTAGTTTCTAAACAATGTGATATAAAGATAAAAAAAAAAAAAAAATGACGTAATCAAACTACAGCGAGAGCAAACAAGCGACTCCTTTTGAATCGCTCTCGCGGTTGTCGAATCTCAATCTCGTTCTCGAGTAGAATCGGTTGCAATGGTTTTCGGATCATCAGTACACAACCGAGAACCTCTTCTTTCGGACGTGTCCGATTTGAGAACTGATGAGCTGATGATAGTACGCAATCAGCGTGTGATCCGAAGCTACAGAACAGTAATGACTGTCACAGCACCGATTAACTAGGACAACTGATGCTATGAGAGGACTAGAATGAGGGGCCAATCTGGCGAAACATAAGTTTATTTAATTACAAATAAATCGTAATGTAAGAGGATCATGGTTTCTGCACTGATGAAGACTAATTTATTCACTTTATAACTGTAAAACTTCATTTGCACATCACTGTCTGTATATGTGTTTGGATGCTTTAGATGCAAAACTAAATTGCCAGAAATGTTTCAGATTATAATAATGTTTTAGTTGACTGATGTTATGATTACTGACTTTATATATTTGATTTGAATGTGTTAAGTGTTTTTTTTTTATCCCGGCCTGCAATGACATCATTACGTCGGAGCGTAAAAGAACCAGTGAACTGTTTTTTTTCAACAGGTTTATTGAATCAAACTGTCCGAAAGAACCGGTTCGTGGAAAAGAACCGAACTTCCCATCACTATATTATAGAGTTGCGAGCTTGGGGCGGGGAGCGCAAGCATTTAAAGGGGACACGCACAGAATCGCCACATTTTTAATTATGCCCCAAAATAGGCAGTTAAAAAATTTAATAAAAAAAATATCTATGGGGTATTTGAGCTGAAACTTCACAGACACATTCAGGGGACACCTTAGACTCTACATCTTGTGAAAAAGGGTTCACCTTTAAAGACAAACAGCAGGGGATTTATTAGGCTGCTGTCACTTTAAGACCTGCTGCACATGACGCGGATCTGATATCCTGCACATTTTCTCACAACTCTTTTCATTTAACCCTTCATTTAAATGTGCTTGCGAAGATACTCGACAAAAGGGGCATTTTGGCATAATTTTGTGTTTTCGTCCATGCTGAAGTTCTAAAGCAGCTTTCTGTCGCACGAGTCATGTGTCACACAGACAGGAGATTCATAGACAGCACACGCCAGTACTGCACTGCATTCTTATTTTGTCTTGTCACACTTGAATGGTTTATAAACATTTGCATGAATAAGAGTGTGATTATATATTGTAACCCAAGCGAAAGAATGACAGAAAAAAAGGATTGTGTGTTAATTGTGTTAAATATTTTTAAATATTGTTAAACTGAAAAAAATAATCCCATGCATTAAACATGTTCATTTTGACAGCACTAATAATGGCATAAAATTAAAAAGTACCAACAGGGGTTCAAATACAAGGGACAATAAACAAATTTAAGAAGCTAATTTAAAATTAATTAATTAAATAAGATAAAACAGGAAACAATAACACCAGGTTTATAAATATGTGATTGCATGCACATTTCTGCTCTCTCCTATGTGATTTGTTAGTCGTTGTGTAATATTCTTGAAATTGGGCTACATCTTGCCTAAAAATTATTCTAATAAGTCTAAGTTATTTGTTATATTTAATAAATATCTCAGACCCTTTTGACCCACTTTTGCATTTCATAGCTGCTGCAAGTAGTATCTGGAGTGATTCGATTTTCTTTCTTTCATACCCTCAGGTATTGTCCCTAAAATAGCCACATCATGCTCAAAAGGAATATCAGCATTAAACAGATCTCTGAGCACTCTATAGAGCACACTCTGAGCATCTTTTCAAAATGGTTTTAACTTAACTTTGGGCAAGACCAGATAATGTGAGTATGGTTACCTAATTGTACCCCACAATCTCTCTAACAGACTAGAATAAGTCTGTAATATTACCACTTTTTAAAACCTAATTTAGATGGTATAAATTTGTAGAGAAAACATAGAGAAAATTTTTAACAAGGGAAGTAAGGTCAGGGGCAGTTGACGGGGCCTTTTCTCTATGTTTAACCAGTGTGTATCGTGTTAATCTTCAACCATGATTCAATTGGTTTAAGCTGAGCTGCCCAGTAATAATATTTGAAATTTGGAAGACTCACTTCTTCATCAGTCTTCATAAGCTGTAGGGTTTTGTACTTAATATTTAGCCACTACCATACCCAAAACACATTTAGAAATCCATTCTCTAACTTGATGAATGCACTTTTGGGGATTTCTACAAGCAACACCTGTGGGCCACTAATATTCACTTAATATTCTGTGTATGCTGTCACCATCATTTAATATAAGATCCCTGTATACACGCCTGACATAATGTTGGGTCCTTGCCTTCCTTATGGATGACCGTTTTCATAAAGAGACGATTTTCATTAAAATTCAAACTGTACTCACTGTACTCTAAATGACCCAAAGAATGTAAAGAAGGGCTTGTGACAATAGGCCAAATTGATCAAAAGTTATGTCTTTTCATATATAGTTTAATTACTAGGTATGTTCACCAAACCTCTCAGGTCCCTATTATTACTTGTAAATACAAAGCAAAGCATTACAGCTTTTAGGGAGTATTATTACTCCCTGTAAGTGATTCCTGTTAAATTGTTAGGTGTTATAAATGGTAAATGGACCACTTACTTTCAAAATAAAAGTTTCCTGCGTTCTCTTATCCATCACCAACAGCACCTGCACAAAAAACAAACATCTAAATAAAGGAATCGGACAATGTTTAAACAAAAACACTTTTTTTTTTTTTTTTTTTTTTTTTAAAGAACAGTGTTATATAACGCCACCCTCTAACCATCTTTTTGTCTAGGGAGTTATATTTACAGGATCACTGAATCACTGTAGCCTATAGATAGAAAAGTAAAAACAAATGAATTAAAGATGCAAATATCAATTTTCCCGGGCAGTATGCAAGTTCATTGACAAACAGTTAATGTGCACAAGCTTGCTTGTTTCAAGTCTCTCATCACAGTGCTAAGCTGTGACACACCTTTTGGAAGAGTTAAAAAGACATAGATCCTTGTCATGATAACAGTAGCAACAGAGAAAATATAGCTGCAAGGGGTGATGGTGATCCCAACCACTACGGTGCCATCACCACCAAGAATGTGTGCGCTTCAGAGGCGAATAGGCTATATTACGCCTATATATTATAAAGGCTCATTATGATTTAGTATTCTACTCAGCATATAAGTAAATAAATTAATAAAAACGTGTGATTAGTTGACTAATGGCTTAAAAGAATGATTAACAGTCGACTAAAAAAAAAAAAAATCTTATTTAGGGGCAGCCCTAGATGTACAAAACGTATATGAACATTGATCATACCTCTGCATGACGTGAGGTTCTTTATCTTGCAGTTTTTTACTTTTTCTTTCTACTGTCCAATGAAGATTTTGAAAGAAAATGGGCTGGGTGTCCACTGATGCTATAGTAACAAATGCAACTTTCAGTTTTGAGCGGTTTGACTCAAGACTGTAGCGTTATTGTGAAAGAGTTATCATCTGCTCATGTAATCAGTGGCTGTCCTGAGGAGAGATCTAACATGAGCTTTTAGAAAAAATGTCAATAAAAGTTCTGGATGAAACGTAGAGCAAGCACAATCCAGTGAAAGGCAGTAAAGAGTGCAGTGCATGTCTGTGAGAGAGCTGAGAGGGTGCAATCGACGCAGCTCAACGTCTCCATTAATTTGCACATGTAATAATTTAGTTTATATATTTTCAAGCAATTCATTCAATTCAATTTCAAACTGCAATTCATTCGATTCAACATTTAAAATTTATTATTGACCAAAACAAATTTTTTCAATTCAAAAAAACCCTTGTTTCAAGTTTGATGCATTTGGATAGGCAGGATTTGTAATCGGTGCATCAAGAAAACAAGTAAATCATTACACCCCATACAACAGTATAGGGTGTAACACATTCAGTGTATATTTATAAAAAAAAATATATGAAAGGATGTTACCTTATAAAAGGAGTCCTCGAAAGGAAGGGAGCAACAGTTTTAAGCGTGTGGATTTGTCATCCTGTTTGATCGATACAAGAACCCCACACCGAATTTCAATAATCAGCCTATCAAATAACCATTATTTAATATATAATATTTTATTCCCACTATTAAATACCCAGCACTTAAATATTAAAGGCCCATTTTTATGCGAAACAAATGGGAAACGGGGAAACAAATAAAGTGAAGTATATTTGCACTTAAGGCCCTGATATACTTATGTTCTTTTTCGTTCTTCACTTAAGTAAAAAAGTTTGAAATACCCGAGCTGCGGTATTCTGTTAGCGAACACCCTGGCACTGCTAGAAGTGCTGTTTAGATGAATAAATAAATGTGTGCTGCCTACTTTCCTCTCAATAATAAAATAAACAAAACAAAAATGATAGTGGTTTGAAAACAGCAGTTAAGAAAGCATCAGATCATAACGATTTGTGTATGATTGCACAAGCCTTGCAATTTGGCAGTCAAGTCGTGTCATGCTGATTTATATAGCACTTCATACAATAGATCGCTTTAAAGGAAAGCAGCTTTACAGTATTAAACATGAACAACAGTATCAGTAGCCCCTTTCACATATACAGTTTTTACTGGTAAATTACTGGTAAGAGATCATGTGTGAACAGGACCTTTTTCAAAAATACTGGTAAATCGGTTCTGGCAATTTACCAGTAGGGAAGTTGTAACATTACCAGTAAATTACCATTATGATGCTGTGTGTAAAAGCAGAATAAAGATTACCGGTATGAGCACATACAAAGTCAGAACACGCTGACGTAAAAAGCTTTTGGCCAATCATAAAGTTCTCATGGAGATGACGTGATGACGCTGCTTTTTAATAGTTTTACTATGTAATTATACGCTAGATGGACATCTTTGACCGTTGCGCCAGGTCTCTCAGCTTTTTCAGCGTGTCACGCTCAAGACACTGCCTTCTTTTCCATTCATCAGTGCTGTGGCTCTGCAGTTGCAAACTATTATGCACATCTTGTGTTTTTAACAAGTGTGCTGTACAAGTCTAGAAAAGTGAAGCCAAAACGTTTCAATCGCCCCCAGGTGGCTGGATGCAGTAAAGGTCATAAATCCCGCCCTCTCCATGTAATCTAATCAAGCTGATGCAAGTTCAAGTGTTTGTTTTTAAATAAGATTGTTTTTTGTAAGTTATTTGATGCTATAAAAACGGGGGTGTGACGTCATGTTTGACAGCTGAGATTGAAAGAAGTAGTCACTGAGGCACCAAAAGACTTTTTTTCTGGATTTTTGGGAGGAGATAGGAGCTTTAACTTTAATTTCTACATTTCCATAACTGTTTATTTCATGCTAAAATAAGTTGTTCTGCAATAAACTGTACTAACCGGCTCCACTTCACACTCACCACTGCACAGACTCGGGCTCCGTGATTCACTACTGCACAGACTACAATGGAAGACAGTGAAGGTGCATCGTCCATCTTTTTTACAGTCTATGGTTTTTAAGAGCAAAAATTAGTTCTGTTTGATCGTCCCATTATGCCTGTCACTCAGATGTCAAAAAATTTTTGCAAATTGAACAGACCTAACTAAAGAAACTAAAGCGCTTCTCTTTTCAAGATCATTTCCAATGACTAACATCACAGAATTTACCAGTATTTTGGTGCTGTGTGTGAATGGTCTCTTAACGGTAAAAAGCCAGAACACTGTTGTTTGTGTGAACAGCATATTTGTGTATTTACCGGTAAATTCGTTCTGGTAATTTTACAATTTTCCAGATTGCTGTGTGAAAGGGGCTAGTGTCTCTTTCAATTAGAATTACAACTTCAATTTAAAGCAGTTCTCCAGTGTGTTCATGTTTTTACTAATGTCTGACCTTGACTGACTGAACAAAAGAAATGTACTGGAAATGATTTTACATCAAAAGTGGCAAAGCCACAGAGCACACCTTCCTAGCCATAGAACCATTGGTAGTTAGTTTTTTTCTTTCTTTTTTTCTTTTTTTTTTTTTTTATAGAAAGTTCAAGTTGACAAGCTGTTTCGAACTCTAGCAAGCCATATGAATTTCTAGTAAGCATTATTCTCTCCTATCCTCTTTCTCCTCTATTGTTTTTGTTACTTACTACCAAAACAAAATCAGCAACAACCGGAAACTATTCACGACATTCTCCTCTCAACTCTATCCCTCTCCACCTCCTCCCATCCTTCTCTGACTGATGATGACTCTACAAGCTATTCTATCAATTAGGTGGCAACCATCACCAACCAGTTCTCTGCACCACCACTTGCACTCACAGCCATCCTCCACCATCACACATTCCACACCTCTTTTCCTTCTTTTCCCTCACAGAGAACAAGGTCTTCAAAAGTTCTCTGTGCCAGCCGTCCTACCACCTGTTCCCACCTTACACAGCAGATATCACCAACATATATCCACTCTGTCCCACATCAACACATCCCTTACTACTGGAAAATTTTCCACCAAATTTAAGGAAGATCAGGTAACCCCACTGCTCAAAAAGCCAACACTCAATCCGAAAGTATTTGAAAACTACAGGCTCTTCTTCTTCCTCCTTTTGTCAAAAAAATCTTTAAAGAGTTGTTTAATCAGCTCTCTGATCAAACAGAGACAGAGACCGGACTGAGCATTTTCACCCATATTTCAACATTGGGCTGGTCGTACATTTTCGCACTTTACAACATCAGGGGCCTCATTTATAACCGTTGCGTACACACAAAACTTGCCCTGAAAGAGGTGTACGCCACTTCCTATGCGAAAGATGGGATTTATAAAAACAAACTTCATGGTAAAATTTGCGCACATGCACGCAAACCCTGACCCATGCGTACAAACTCTTTTACTAGAGTGAGAAAAGTAATAAAGTAAACAATTTTGATAAAAAGTTTTGATATACACATTTACATTAATATTACACTTTCATTATTGGCGATAAGCACTAAAATTACTTAAAGTCATTACGCAGAAGTTAAACAAAAAATGATATGAATTTAGATAGTGGATGTGCTACTTTTGATCACTTTTCCCGTGGCACGCTGTTTTAATGACAGCGAGGAGTGCTAGGCGCACAATAATTCCTCTTTAAACTAAACTGCAGATCTCATGGTATGACAAAACATTTTAGTGAGAACGATGATCAGTGATGCACACTTACTTTGATATTATGGAAGACACTGCTGGATTCGGTGGTTGAATGGTCCATTGCCCAGTTTGAATAGGTCCAATGATAATAGCTTACCGTACAACCGCAGCTGCACAGAGGTGTTGATGTCGTGTGAAGGCATCTTCAAACAATTATGAAAAATACAACTGTATTTGAAGGATACAACTTGAAGAAAAAAGCAAGATTTGCACGTTTCCTTTTTAATATACTTTGTCAGTGACGTGCTGAGTCACAAAATTGTATTTACACTGCAACAGGCCTATCTGTTTCCAATAGAAATAGCCAATAAACATCCTAAAACATATGTTCACCTTATCAGCAAAACTGTATAAATTTGATTTGAATTGTTTAAAACAATTAAATACTATTTGGCCAGTGGAAATGAATGAATCAATTCTATTCTAAAAACTGTATCTTAGAAGTATTTTATACAATTTTGTTTCTATGGATATTTTGATATATTTATTCTAAAACATAAGGATATTGGATGATTTTAGCAATGTTATTATTATGGCAAAAATGGCACTTTAAATAGTCCGTATCTAATATTTTCCAGTGTCTTGTACCTTTGGCAGTGTTAACCATGGTGTTACATGGATGGGAATATGCATGGAAATAATATGCAGATGAGGTTATGCATAGTAAAACTAAGCGTTGTAAGTTCCATATATGGTGATTTTGGGAAGAAGACACGGTGGAGATGTACGTACGCTGACTGCGAGGTATCTTCTGCTAACTGTGATTTATAAAGGGATTTTGTGCAGATTCTGGTGTACGCATGCTTTTATAAATCTGAAAAACATGCGTACGCAGAATCTAGCTTTTGTGCGCAAGTACACTTTTAGGATGAAATCTACGGAAAGTTTTATAAATAAGGCCCCAGGAAAATCAGATCCTAGTATGCAGCACAACTTCTTGTCCAAGCTCATAATTTCAAGACTGGAATACTGCAATACTCAACAGGCAGGCCCTCCAGTCTGTGCAACTAAGCCCCTGAAGATTATCCAGAATGAGGCAGCACATCTGGTTAGGGTTGGGTATCGAGAACCGGTTACATTTTAGAACCAGTTCCAAATTTCCAAGAACCGGGGATTAGATAAAACGTGTGCATTTCGATTCTGCTTTACGATTACTGTGTTCTCATTATAAGCTCTACGACATGAAAGAGTATCCGCACACTGTTTTGAGTGCCGTGACATGCACACATATGAAGTGCGATCACAGAGAGTTCTGGCACGGTTCTGGCCCGAGTTCCCAGCCTGTGTCCTTTCTTGAACCGTTCCACACATTTCCACTGTTCTGGGCAGAAACTGACTTTCTTTCATGACTCCTTGTGCTCGAACGGACCAACAAACACAAAATGACATCAATATATCTTCGTAAACACAGTCGGTTTTGTCTTAAATGAACGTAAACAGGTGAGAAAGAAAAGATATGTATAACAGTATTTTGGATCCGTGTTCAGTCTTGAAGTGACCACAACCTAATGCTGCCTGTCATTAATGTTAAACAAACAACAAACACTGATCTTGATTGAATATCTTTTGTAACTTTAATCTATATTTTATTTATGAAAAGAAAACTATGCAGTGTTTTACATTTGATTTCAATTTCTGTTCAGTTGTATTTATGCAATTGCCAATTTATTTGTTTGTTCCTACTGTATTTTATTACTCAATGTTTCCTTTTTTTAACAATGTAATGTTTGAAATTTATATTAGTATAGTTGTTTTTGCAACCAGACAGTCAGACCACACAGTAGCCAAAGAGAACCCACTTCACACCACTCCTGATCTCAGTCCACTGGCTCCCAGTTGTGGCCAAATTTAAGGTTTATTGCTGGCTTTCAGAACTGCCACTGGAAAAGGACCTCCCTTCCTAAATTCACTCCTACAAGTGTATCCTGCCTCTCGGCAGCTACAGTCACTGAATGAGCAATGCCTGGTTCCTTCTTGAGGCAAAAAGTCCACTGAATGAGCTGCCAACCTCCACTCAAACTGCTGAGACCATCACATCTTTCAAGAAACCGCTGAAGACACACCTCTGCTGCAAGAACGTAACCACACCACACCCTTAAACCAATGCACTTACACAAAAAAAACTGCTCCTCTGCATTTCTCCTCTTTACTAACTTGCTTATTTATCTAGGTTGTCAAATTACTATTTATTACTACAAGCACAGAAATCCTCACCCTGGACTTTGCATTCCTCCTCATACTCTATCCATGTCGTTTTCAATAACTCACTGAAGAATTATCCATGAATGAAGCCCACCAAATGAACAACACCACATTCCAGAGATCACAGAGATTCCCCACTGAACCATAGTGAGCCTAAAAATGAACCATGGTGCTAAACTGGAGGAGGAGACCGCTCTCCCATGCCTGCTTAATCTCAAACCAGGGTTTGTATTAACAGCAGATTAATAAAGGAGACCCTCCTTTGTTCCACAAACTTTTAAGACCAGATGGCTAAGTAACACCTTGACCGTAATGCGTAAATCCACAACCTTATCAGGAAACTGAGACTTGCTACGCATTACAAAGAGTTTCTCATAAACCAGCAGAAAATTCAATGAATTCACTCTCTTTAACAGAAATAGTCTGAAAATCCCTGCCAATGATATGAATTAATCACCAGTAGGTGCCTTATGTACAGTATCTCACAGAAGTAAGTACATCCCTCACATTTTTGTAAATATTTTATTATCTTTTCATGTGACAATACTGAAGAAATCACACTTTGCTACAATGTAAAGTAGTGAGTGTACAGCTTGTAAAACAGTGTAAATTTACTGTGCCCTCAAAATAACTCAACACACAGCCATTAATGTCTAAACCGCTGGCCACAAACGTGAGTACACCCTAAGTGAAAATGTCCAAATTGGGCCACCATTATTTTCCAGCACTGCCTTAACCCTCTTGGGCATTGAGTTTACCACAGCTTCACAGGTTGCCACTTGAGTCCTCTTCTACTCCATGACATCACAGAGCTGGTGAATGTTAGAGACCTTGCGCTCCTCCATCTTCCGTTTGTCTTCAGCAAACTGTTTGCGGGCTTTCTTGTGCATCATCTTTAGAAGAGGCTTCCTTCTGGGACGACAGCCATGCGGACCAATTTGATGCAGTGTGCGGCATATGGTCTAAGCCAGTGGTTCTCAACCTTTTTTCCTAGTGGGCCGCACAATGGTCCAAGTGCAAGTCTCACGGGCCACATATAATTTACATATGATGTCACCAATTCAAACCAATCATATTTGATGTTATGGTTTTAGCAGATAATACTATTATTATATCTAGATGTTGCACACAATAAATAAATAAAAACTAACTTAATGACATTAGCTTTACAATAATAATCAGATAGTAATGCTCAATGAACATACACAAACTGTATATGCAATCACTTTAAGTTGCTATTTAATTCTGTATGACTGTATGACTCTCTTCAACAGCATCACAATAGTCACCAAACAATCACACAAACCAAACGCCTTAAGCAAATTTTTACTCAGCTCTTTTTACAAACAACACTGAGCGCATTGTAATTACAATCTCTGATGATATCAAGCATTCTGTCATGTCGCAATCCCTCGAGCAGCAGCGGATCAGCGAGTGCACGCAGAGTTGGGCTCATTCCATTTGATTTAAAATACAAGTACATCAAACAAACACATCGAACTCACAGTTCAGTCTTTTGAAATTGTTAACAGCAAACTGATTATTCCATTCTTCTTACCTTTACTGTGTTCCTTCATTATATGTTCCACATTTAGTTTTTCTCCTCTAACAACAAATTTGACCATTTTGACCCTAAATTTACAAAAATAATGGCTAGGTTTGAATTTGAATCCTACGGTTTGATTTCTGCCAAAGCGCATGCTTGTAAGTGTTCGTTAATAAATAATAAATGCTCACCAAAATGATTTTATATGACAAATAAAGCATTATAGCTCACATCTGTTTAATTCACTTTAATTTTAAATTTAAAAACAAAAATAAATTGTAATGCTATAATTTATTTTTTAAATTGTGGTCAGCATATCGCGGGCCACATTTACATTCATGACGGGTCGCAGGTTGAGAACCATTGGTCTGAGCACTGACAGGCTGACCCCCCACCCCTTCAACCTCTGCAGCAATTCTGGCAGCACTCATACGTCTATTTCCCAAACACCACCTCTGGATATGATGCTATACATGTGCACTCAACTTTTTTGGTCGACCGTGGCGAGGCCTGTTCTGAGTGGAACCTGTCCTGTTAAACCGCTGTATGGTCTTGGCCACCGTGCTGCAGCTCAGTTTCAGGGTCTTGGCAATCTTCTTATAGCCTATGCCATCTTTATGTAAAACAACAATTCTTTTTTTCAGATCCTTAGAGAGTTCTTTGCCATGAGGTGCCATGTTGAACTTCCAGTGACCAGTATCAGAGAGTGATAACACCAAATTTAACACACCTGCTCCCCATTCACAACTGAGACATTGTAACACTAACGAGTCACATGACACCGGGAGAGAAAATGGCTAATTGGGCCCAATTTGGACATTTTCTCTTAGGGGTGTACTCACTTTTTTGGCCAGCAGTTTAGACATTAATGGCTGTGTGTTGAGTTATTTTGAGGTGACAGCAAATTTACACTGTTATAGAAGCTGTACACTCACTACTTTACATTGTAGCAAAGTGTCATTTCTCCAGTGTTGTCATATGAAAAGATATAATAAAATATTTAGAAAAATGTGAGGGGTGTACTCACTTCTGTAAGATACTGTATATCCTATGTATCATGTGTGTTTTATATAACCTGTGTAGTTCTTCCTAGATCTGAAACATTATAGCCAATTCACATGTTTTTCTACCTCCATTAGAGGAATTAATCACCAGAATTAGCCTTAGACATATCGTATGTATCATGTGTTTTTATATATAACCTGTGGAAATAGACGTATGTAGACGTATCTTTTTGTGTTTTAAACACTTGCAGCTAAATTCTTATGAAGCCTACCCCAATTATGGGAAGTATACACTATTTGGTATCTGTGTGATGGGTGAATGATTTCCAGTATTTAGATGCAAAGTAGATTTGTATAGGATGCACCACATTTAAACAATGAAAGTTGATTTCTTAAAGTGCTGACTAAAACTCTCAAAAGTTTGGGCGCAAGTGACGATGGGGACATTATGCTAATTGCATGCAAGAACAGGAGACCTTGGCGTAGGACCCGCCCAAAACCATATCTGATTGGTGGAAACACTCGGAAGGATGGGTCAGATGGACATGGTTATAAAAAAAAAAAAATAAAAAAAATGACAAGCAGTCAGGCTTTGATTTTTTCTCTTGGCTTTTTCTTTGATTCGTGCTGACTTCTACCATCGCCCTGCCTGCATGTTATACCTTTTCAAGAGCTCACTCAAAGCTCATCAACTCTTCTGCTTTCAGCAACTCATTGAGATGCAGAGAAACTTTGTTGCACAGCAACGCGTAATCCGGCAACTGACACACGAGGCTCCCCCCTGCAAAGCCAACTATCCATTCACCGTCGAGTGCTGTCCTGTCCCTCAGAACTCAATGACTGACCAGCAACTACATCATGTAGTATGTTAACTCTCTCAGGTTGCAGTCAAAAACAGCATTTAACGCTAGACATTTGGGGCATTCATCCTCTGTTAACAATATCATAATTTCCTGTCATTGTGTGAATGAATGTGTGTGTGTGTGTGTGTGTTTTTGTTAGATTAGTTTGTGTGTATTAGAGTAGTTCAGTAAAGTCTTGTTGATTTTTCACATATACAAGTGTCTTGTGCTGTGTGCCTTAAACTATTTTGTTACCTTGCTCATAATCAGTGATGACTTTATGATATTATTACCGTTAGTCACGGGATAATATTCTGTCCAGAACTGGTAAAATACTCTAACCTAAACTTATCGGTGGACGAATAGTTGATAAAGCGTTAAAAATTAATTCTGAATCTTTTTACATACTAATTCGGTTCTTATTCACTGTAATTCAATCACCTTTGAGTTATATTGATCCAAGTTCCCTTACATCACCATCAAGGTAATTGTATTAAAGCTTGTTCATTTCTGATTCAACTTCGCCCTGATAATTGTCACATATACCATTATATACAATATAACTGCCACACTTAGATAAGAGCTTGTGAAGATTGTGATGTGTACCTTATCAATAACACCCAGAACTCTGTAGTGCTTCAGCTCATCAGTGTAAGTCTGCTCTGACCATGAGCCACCACAGCACTGCGAGCCCAATGCCTGAAGAGAAACCAAACAAAGATACACATGAAGGAAACAAATATTGCACACATGTTTTTCTGTTGCCATACATATAAAAGAACACTGATGTCAATTTCTGCTGGAGATGCATTGAAATAAAAATTCTTGCCCAAAAATGACATTTCTGGACTCACCTGAAGCCAAACCCAGAAATGCTAACTTTACATTAGTCTTTAAAATGTACACATCACACATGTACACTTTTCAAAACTGTGACGAGCAGGGCGGGCGAGAGCCGTGAGGGAACGGCGCGAGGCCAGTGACGCGAGTGATAATGAGCATCACCTGCGAGGCGCGCCGGCCTCGAGTCTCTCACGGAGGAGCTCCGGAGGCATAAAAGGAGGAGCGACATCAGTGAAGGACGAGAGAGGACCAGGCCTGGACTTTATTTTACGTTTTATTATGTTTGTGTGTTTTATTACTTTCGTTTTGTTCTTTGTTTATTTTGAATTAAAGTTACGTTGAATGTTCGCTGGTTCCCGCCTCCTTCTTCCCGTATCTACTAACCGTGTTACAAAAACATTTCACAAAATTAAGCCTGTAAGGTTTTTTAAAAATAAAATAAAAAATTCTGTAGTTTAAGCCTTTATAAATCCTGATTTGTTTCTCACTTTCTATAGGATCAAATATGCATGTGCATTTTATTAATGAGATCTCAGGTTTCATTGTGAAGGTGAAAGGTCAGACACACACTGACCCTGCTTTGAGTGGAGCTTTGGCCCATGCTGTCCTTGAGCTGTGCAGAAATTAGCTCAGCACGCATCAGATATTCTGCCGTCTTTCTCTTCACAGCCTCCCTTCTGCTGGGGCTCGCCTCTCCTGAAATATGCAATAAATACACATCCAATAAACACTATGGGTGTGAACCTTTAGGATATTAAATTACTTTTATAATACTTTTATAGTATATACTTTTTAGAATACAAAAAAAAATGTATGTTAAGAATTATTAACTTAATATAGCTTAATAACATTGCAAATATAAAGTAATAAGGGCAATCAAAGAAACACATTACAAGCAATAGACAAAAAGTGCTTTCATTATCTGTGAGTGTTTTAAGTATCTGATAGCTTTCCAGACAATGGCAGTGGAGGATTTTTCAATTTTTCTCAGCATTAATGCCGTTTATTATTACAGCTACATGCCACAAGCGTACTTCAGAATGAACACACACAAAGCGCACATGAGCATTTGAAAAACTGAAATACTGACTGGAGAAACATCACATTGTCAAGCAAAGTGCAAGTCTCAAACAGCGATTATCCTGTGCAATAAAGCCCACAATTCCCCCCGTATTTTGCTTCTACCATGAAACACTTTGCAAGTTTATATATTTGTTCAATGCTTTTGTGCATGTGTTTGTGTGTAACTGGCAGAAAGCAGAAAACACAAGTGCCATGATGCATATATGGAAAAACAATAAGCTTAGAATCATTAAACGGAGAATTGTGATGTATCAGAGAATCTGAGAATTTTTTTCTCCTACCCCTAATAAACATGCACATGTCTGGTGGTCTGCAACAAAAAATTGAGTTTGGTTCATCTGTTTGGTGCGAAAGCTGTTCTTACAACTTATCTATGGTTGACAGTTACAAGCAGGGACGGACTGGGACTAAAAAACGGCCCTGGACTTTGACTAGGCCCGGCCCAAAGCAATCGGCGTGCGGAAACTCGACGACAACAACAATTACGCCTGGCATGAGTGTCACAAGACTTTAATTGTGGCTCATGATACTATACCATCCAAATTATAGCAATAGCACTGATGTTGACTAGATGTTGTGTTAAAAGCATATTAGATTAACTTGAATACTCATATAGCAGGGGTCTCAAACTCAAATTGTCGGGGGGCCGTTTCTGTGATTGACACCTCATAGGAGGGCCATATTATCCTTCAAGCGCAAGAAAGCGCAACATTTCAGAAAATTTACTTTCCTTTGCATTATTTCTCATTTAGCCTACTTCAAATTTCATTAGGCCTACTAAAATATTTTTTATACCTATACTATAAATATCTTATTTACCATACTAAATGTAAACAGCAGTGTCTCTCTCATTGTTACAGAGTGTAATATAATTATATAATACTATTACTAATATAATACTATTAATTGAAATAGTCTGGTGCGACTTCTCACATCCAACAAGATATATGGAATAAAAAAATCAGTAATTTAGGAACAAAACCAGCAACACTTGTGGCGTGGAGGGGTCAGAAATAAACAAAAAAACTGGAGCTATATATCAACTTTATTTTGCCAAAAAAATAAAAATCTCTCATTGTTACATACATTATTAGTTTTTAACATCTAGTGGAAGTATTTTCCCTTACTTTATGTTAGCTTAAATAACATTAAAATCTTAATTGCACTGAACAACACTGTACTGAACAAATACAATCCCTGAATACATTTGTACACTTTGTTTCTTGACAGACACCTGCAGCGCTTGTGCTCACACAGCTGGGCCACATTTGTCCAAGATGCCGTTTGAGCATCGGTAACGTTTAATGGCTGCATCGGACGCGTTTCGGTGGTTTAAATCGGCGCTCATGACTTAAAGTCGAGTGCTTTTACTGTAATTTAGGCAAGCGCGCTCATAATAGAAGCGATTGAGAGCGCGGCTCAAGGTTGCATAGCAACGACAGACACCACTGGAGCGAAAGCGCATTGGAAAGGAGAATGCGGCGCGGCCGCTTATGTGACGCGATATGTGAATGCCCCTTAGAACGGCGACTTTTTCTTTGCCTATCAGACAGGTAGCAACTAGAGAATAATAATAATAATAATAATAATAATTTAGCGGGCCGGAGGGGGGGGGGGGGGGTGGGCGTGCCGTAACAGATGATGTCTTTGCTGCTTACTGCGGCCACGGCCAGTGCGTGGCATCCAACTTAAAGGGTGGTGGGCAGATTAGTGGGGGGAAAAAAACGTTCTGTGATTCTCCAGATCACACAGATGGCCAGTCCGCCCCTGGTTACAAGCAAAAATGTTTTTGCTGTAAACCAGAGAGACAGATCATGAGAAAATCTGAAGTGCACAACTGGATGACACAATGTAAATTTTTGACTGTACAATTACTGTCTGATCATTTTTTTTTTTTCAAACAAGATTTCTATAATTTTTGTAAATGTACCTTTTATGCAACAATAATAACATCCACAAACATATTACAATATTATTGCAGAATTTGTTAGGACACGCAGTAAAGATACACATTCCTACTTTTAACTGAAAACAAGTACTTACCAAAATGAACCTTTTCAACAAAAATATAGCCTTTCAATAAATATACATAAAATACTTTAAAAATACTGTAATATTATTTTAAATTAACAACAGACCCCGAACTTCAACATTCATTTGCTATTTACCTTCAGATATAATAATCAACAATAATCAGTTGTATACAAACATTTAAATTGCATTTGGCAATTTTTTTTTTTTTTTTAAATCAACTTTATAAAGATATACTTATGTTTCTGTAATTTAAATGGTGGCTGTCATAAAGTTCATGACATTTATTCAAACATACATTACAAACAGGTTGAGTAAAAATGTAATGAATAAATAATACATATATTTATAAATTTGCTCTAGAGTTCCTATCTATAGCGAAGTAATGAGTGGCTTTCCTGAGGTCAAGTAAAGTCACCTTTATTTATATAGCGCTTTTTACAATGCAGATTGTGTCAAAGCAGCTTTACACTGATAACTGGAATATAATTTTGGCTGCACAGCAGGTGTCATGGTGTCACTGTCCATCTTAAGTAAATTCAGTATTGATTCATTTGGTTGTAAGAATCAATAGTTATTAATTTAGTTAATTTATCTATATCAGCACTAGAGTGAACAGTGATGTCATCATCCATCTCAGTTCAGTTCACATACAATGGTGTCAGTGCAGGCAGATCAAAACACTGTTGAATATCAAATGTCAAGTGTCCCCAACTAAGCAAGCCAAAGGAGACAACGGCAAGGAACCCAAACTCCAACAGTTGACATCAGGTGGCAAACAGGTGTTTTGGTGTTCTGAGGTAAATAGCATTACGTGACATGTTCACTAGCTGTTTTATTGACATTGATTACACTAAGCATTATGCATTTCAGTAAGCTGCATCTTTCAACATACCTTCTGATGTTCATTCATGTTGATTTTATGCTATAATAAGCAGTAATGATTATTGGTTTATGTGTTGGCACTTGAACTTATGCAGCTATAGCGATTTGTCATTTCACATTTGGATGGGAGGCGCACTACAAATAATGTTTAATGAAGATAAGTAATTTACTATGTACCACTTTTACTATACAAACATTTACTATGTTTGTAAAATCATTACCTTTATCTGGGCACGAATCTCTGGATGCTGATCTCTCAGGTGCTGAAACAATTTTTGTTTTGCTGATACTTTTGGAGATTTGCAAAACTGCATGGTTTTCTAATTGGACAACTATCTTCAACCACTCCTGAATCATTTTTAGATAGCCAACATGCTCACAAATAGCTTTTCATTTATTTCTTTGGTGTACACACGTTCAGGAGATTGCATTGTTCCACCAGGTTTTCATTTAGGGAGATTCACATGTGCTGAAAGTTCACACTATGCACGTACCACGTTTTACCTACACCATCCCCTAGTCAATTCAGCTACTATAGTAACAGCCTCACAGAGCAGAGAGGGAACAGCACATGGGGGACACAAATAGTTGATCCCAGTCTGAAAGACAAATTTTTTTAATAAATTTTTTTCTGGTTTAACCATAGCTTCTAAATTCATATGGTTTAATAAAAAGCTGCCACTAGTACTTGCAGTGTGTAACATTTTTGGCAGAAACCTAGGGGTTTTAAACCGTTTTCTCTTAATCCCTCAAATGCTGCACGGAAAAGTGAGTTCGCATTTCCATGATTTTTTAGAATGCTGCTTTCTGCATAAACCCTGGAATGAGCCAAAGCAAGCACACGCACCCAATAGAAGACAATTGCAGCTTTGCATGTTGAAACACATGCATTTAATGACATACCTTGTACACCCTGCAGCAGAAGATCCACACCTCTACGATAGTAGGAAAATGCCACTGCAAATTCCTGCTCTACCTCTTTCTGGACAGCTAGAGCGATCAGCTCACTGGCCTTTTCCAGGTAGTCCTCCTTCTCTGTGGAGTTCCTGAGACTGGAGGCAAAGCTCAAATTCCCACTGGTATGACTGGACTCTACTCCCACCCGGCTTGGGGACGTCACTGGCTGTGGGATGGGAGACGAGTTGCTTTGTGTTGCTGAGTGCTTGATGCTGCCTGATGCCATTCCATCACCCACAGCAGCCAGAGAGTCTCCATCAACCTCAAGAGAATTCAGCTCACTGTAACCACTGCCACCTGCATTAAAGACACAAATCTAGCATGAACTACATGACTGGATATGATGCAAATAAATTATTTGGTACAAAAAAAACAAAAAAACAATATAGCTGCAAGCAATAAGGTGCCACCAATACCCAACAGCTTTAAAAAAACAAAACAATGCACAGTGGGCACATCCAATTTTATCTAAATCATGTCAAGTCATCTTCATTTATATAGCGCAATACAGATTTACAATACAGATTGTTTAAAAGCAGCTTCACAGTGAAAAAGAACATTAATTTTTCCACAATAGGAAAATTAATGGACAGAGATTGTTTTGGCTCTAGGAAAAAGTTATTATTGAGCTAAACTAAGTTTTTGATTGAATCACTTGCTTTGTAAAAATCATTAATTATTAACTTAGAGGCCACTTAAATTACACCTTTTTAACTGAAAACAGAAGATTTTTAATGCATTCTTGCCATTCATTTACGCGTTTAGTCTATAGGTATGCACGTTTGAATGTATATGTGTGCAGACGCTTAGTGACATTGTGACATTGTCAAATTAATTGTCCGGCCTGCATAATACAGAATAGTCGTTTCCATGGATCCATGCGAATGGGAATCATTTTGATAACGTTTTATCTATACATAGGGAAAGGAAAGGGAAGGAGGCCTTCGCAGGGGATAGTTTTAGTTGACACTTCAGGGCTGCGTTGTCGTCGTGTCTATGCACAGGTCCTTCACCTCATCTGGATACGGCCTGGAACTGGCAGACTACGGTAAACCTCGGGATAAACAGAGAGAGACTAATATTAGCGTAGATGCCATTCTTCTTATGACGTAGCGAATGCATCAGGTGTTATGGAAAGTGTGCCTGGTTGCGGCTGACCTAATTTATGCAGCCTAACAATTTACATGATTTGAATTATAGAAGTAGATGTCTTATGTGTATGCCAGGTTAAAGAGATGTGTTTTTAGTCTATATTTAAACAGAGTGTGTCTGCTTCCCGAACAATGCTACAGACGTGAAGGACTATAATGTGGTAAGAGCTCGCTCAAGTACTGGGGAGCTAAACCATTTAGTGATTTGTAAGTAGCAAGATTTAAAATGTATACAATGTTTAATATTGTAGCGTCTGGACCAATCAGCCACACAATTATTCATTGTATTTAATGAAATACCCATAAACTCACTCTCACTATCAAAGTTCTCTGAACTCATCCCCCCTAAAACTGCAACCAGCATCCCAAGTGTAGCTAGCACACAGGCACAACTAGGTGTCCTGTTACAGTTATATGGTACTTTTATGATCCAGAAGAATGCTGTAGAGACTAGTGACTCATTCTTCCTGAGAAGGACAAATAAACTCTCTTAATCCTATGTATTCTCTATATAACCACTTGGGAAATGTATAAACATGTATCCAATTTTCCCATCTCATGACTTTCCTTTTATAGGCTTTATTCTATGTATTAATTTTCTCTTTTGAACTATTTTGGTATTAATGTTCCATAGTTACAAATGTATAGTTAACTGAGATCACATTGGCAGCATGCTTGGTATCTACGGACTCCAACTTTCATTTCCTATTTGGTAATTTATGTTACATGTTACTAACTCTGTGACACATTAGTATTATAAGAATCTAGAGGGTTCTTCTCTCAAACATCCAATCCAGTGTCTTATGCTAATATCTTGCTACAGAACAAAGACTCGTAAAACTTCCCTCCAAGGGGGCAACTCCTTATTGGCTCAGACACCTTAAGAGGGTGTGACGTCTTCACCCCTTATATTCACTGATCACAAGATAAAACCTCTCTCTTCCTGCTCTTCCTCCTCTTCTTCTTTTTTTTACTGACAAATTCTGACGTCAAGATGACGCTTTAAGAAGCTAGAAGCTTCTAAGGAACCCCAAGCTTGTGCCAGGCCTCGGCCTAGACCTTCCATTCACCAAAGATCCTCTGAATCCAACTGGTTCTCTTTCATCAAGACAATATCAGCAAAGATTCAACGGGAGCCTCCACAAATTGCATCAGGACAGTTTTAATTCAACTTGGAGAGACATGCAAGTATCAAACTTAGTCTCATTATCGGATACATTGAGTATCCTTACCCCTTTGAAAGAAGGGCCTGTTAAAACTAAACTGATGGTTTGCTCAAGGCTGTTGATCTGCTGAAATGTCCAACAATGCTGTAACCTCTTGCTTCCTGTACTCTGCTTTAGCCCTCTCTCTCTTGGTAAACTGTATGCATGTATGTGTGTGAAACTTAGAGTAGTTTAAGTGTTTAGTCTAGTTAATAAAGTCTTGTTCATGTCACACGTAAGGTTGTCCGTGTTTTGCACTCATGTACTGGAGTCCCTATTCATGTCGATCCTGACTACAGGCTTTTAGTAGAATAAGATTGTTATTTCCCATAACCAAGGAAATGAACATTTCTTAGAATTAATAAACAATTAACACTGTGTGTTCATTGAACAACAGGTTAATTGATTGTAATATTAATTTTATTACATTAAGTTAATTTTATTAACTGATTAAAATATTAATAATTAATTATAACTAGTTATGATTAATTATTCATATTTATTTTGAGCTAATTTGCTACATATGGAGCCAATGCAGTGTTGACAGAACCGGGCTAATATGGTCATACTTCCTGGTTCTAGTAAGAACTCTAGCTGCTGCTTTTTGGACCAGTTGGTATTTGTTTATTAGGCGTGCAGGGCAACCACCCAGCAAAGCATTACAATAATCTAGCCTTGTGGTCATGAACGCATGAATTAACTGTTCCGCATTTGCCATTGATAGCATATGTCATAATTTAGTTATATTTTTAAGATTGAAGAATGCAGTTTTACAGATGCTAGAAACGTGGCTTTCAAATGAAAGATTGGTATCAAAGAGCACACAGAGGTTCCTAACTGAAATTGAAGACTTAGAGCAGCCATCAAGTGTTAGAGAGTATTCTAGGCTATTACGTGCGCAGGTTTTTGATCCAATAATTAGAATCTTTGTTTTTTCAGAATTAAGTAGTAGGAAATTTCTAGTCATCCAATTTTTTATATCAGCTTTACAAACTGATAAGTCAGATAAGTATGATTTTAACCATGCCAATGCAATTCCACTAATGCCAACATAATTTTTGAGTCTATTCAAAAGGATGTTGTGGTCGACAGTGTCAAATGCAGCACTAAGATCCAGTAACACTAATAGAGAAATACTACCACGATCCGATGATAAAAGCAAATCATTCACATGAGGGATTTTCTTTTTTTTTTTTTTTAACTAACCCTTTAATAAGCCGACAATTCGAGTGGCCATGTAAACGTGTTAAAATGTTGTCCTTTATCAGTGTAAGATTATAAATGGCTTAAGCATAAACCGATCGACACAGCTAGATTTTTGCCCATTACCTCGATTTCGCCCAGCATGCAAACACAACCTGCGTTCTGTCAGCTTGTTGAAGTGCATACATGTGTGATATGTGACAGGAAAGGGTCCTTATACGGGAGATTTAAGTGTGTCCAGCAAGTGTTTTGCGGTAGGGGAGGAGAAATATATCACAAACTCCCACTTCTCCTTGACCCATGAAATATAAAAAATGTGTTCTTATCTCGTGCAGCCAAAGGACAAGTGGTACAGTCGTAGAAACTTAAAATATGGGGGGAGAATTTGTCTGCGCAAGTTTCTCACTGACATTTTGAAATACTCTGGGGTTTTTAATGCTTTATTTAAAGGGGACCTATTATGAAAAAAATAACTTTTACATGGTGTTTTACATGTGTGTTGGAAATGTGTACACACAACCACCCAATAATGATAAAAATCCACACACTACTTTTTTTTTAATCCCCATAAATCATAAGTAGTATCTCAGAACAAGCTGTTTGCAGATTCTACCTTTCGTGATGTCACAAAATGCCTAGGCCCCGCCCACGACTGTTGACGGACTCTGCCGTATTAGCATAGACCCCGCCCTGAGTGAGTTGTACACTGTCCACCATTTTCTCCAGGCCAGAGCAGCTGTAGTGACAAGAATGTCTCGTAAGCAACTCAGGTGTTTTGTTGTTGGATGTAAGAGTGAACATAAAAGTCTGAATTTACTCCCGACATCTGAGCCGCTAAAGACGCAGTGAATTAGTTTTATTTTTGAAGGGAATACACCCCCATAAACGTAAATTTGTTAATGTCTATGCAAATTATTTTACACCAGACTGCTTTGTACAAAGGGACAATACAAAACACAGGTTTTGCTAAAAAGTTGTTACTCAAGGAGGGATCAGTACAAACTGTTCGTGATCCAGCTTATAGTCTTCGGAGCGATACTGGTTATGGCAGTATTGAAAGGAAGAGTACGCACTATCACAGCTCATGGAAAGCACCCCCCGAAAAGGCATAAGGTCTGTATAGATTTGTTTACTGTTAGTTATAATGAGTGTTTCTGTGTAATTTGCTGTGTATGTTGATGATAATGCAAGGGAGAGAGTTTATGGATAAGACTTTAAATGTAAATTTCTTTTACTGCGTTTTATTCAGCTAGAGTGATTTTCTGGAGTGGAAACAGTAAGGGTTAAATGGATCGTTGTTGATCTGTGATCTGTACACACTGGGACCCACAGTTTGGCACGCATGTGATTCGCGGATTAATTTCAAGTTTAACCGCGATAGACTTAAAGTTTATAATTGGCACGTGCGTTGTCTTGCTAGTTTACAAATTCAATAGTTTTATACCATTCCAGCGCTAGAATAGGCAAAAGAGAATTTAATTCATTACGCGTACAAACAGAGGGGAGGCGCATTTCAGATTGCGCGCTATCTCCCGAATTGATTCCTCTTTCGCGTCTCCTTGCACTTGGATGGACACATACACACAAAATTCATTAAAAAAAAACAAGTCTCGGCAAGTGTTATCGTGAACACAGTCGGTTATGTCTCAAAAGAAAAAGAACAAGAAGAAGGATATATATCATTATATTGGATCAGTGCATTCGGTCTTAAAGTGACAGCGGCCTATAAATACCTGCTGCGCACGTAATAGCCTAGAATGTCATGAATGTTAATCAAACTACAAAACACAGCTTTAACAAAGATTAATCTATATTAAATTTATACAGTGAACAGTGTTATTTTACATTTAATTATTAATGCATACTACAATTAGACCTCATTTTATTTGTAACTTTGTTTGGCTATATTGTAAATATCTATGCTTGTAATTCATGTATTTGTTCTTGTTTTTTACTGATTGTTTATTTGCCTTTAATAATGTTTAAACTTTATTAGTTATTAGGCTAGTAGTTTTTGATGTGGTATCAGAGTACTTAAAGTGGGCTTTAAGTATTAAATGGAAAGCAAAGTTACCCCCCACCCCCAAAATATTTTTTTCTTGCTGATCCGAAAAATGATCTGATCTGTGACTCAAAAACCATAATACGATGCGAACCGTGAGTTCCCTTTTGATACTTCCCTCGTACTGCATATGGGTAAAAGCTCCTTTTTCCTCAATGCTGAAGCCTTTTTCAATAGCGCAGTGTTAACTGCACGGCCATTGGTTCAAACTGGAAAACTTTTTGAACCAATGACGGCGTGCCGTAGCTGCACGAGCCTATGGTGATGAAGCACGCCAAAAAGCCCGCCAAAACAGGCGGGGCTTATGGCTATATAAGCGGGCATTTTTGCCATAGGATTTCAGATCTCTCTCCTTCAGCGACGACTGCTCTTCGCTGGATCTTTGCTGAACGCCTTCGCCGCCTAGGAACGAGCTCTCTCCGCCGTTGAAGAGGCACCGCAGCGGACCAGCTGAGATCGCCGAACGCAGCAGCGCCAGCGCCCTCGCAGACTGCCGCCCTTGAGCGCCGCTCTCGACCCGCCCGCTTCCCTCTTCTGGCCGCTTTCTCAGCGTGTCTCCTGCCACCATCCAGCGCTTCTAAAAGCAGCTTATTTCTGCAGTTTTACGCCACTTGCTGAAAGAGGTGAGGTACACGACGAGCTGACTAAGTCGTGGGACGCCCCCTACTCGGCCCGCTTGCGCACTTCCTCTTCTGCAGCTCTCACTTCAGTTGACGGTAGGGCTGGGCGATATATCGCATGAGATTGTCACGTGCATTTCGTCAGTAAAGCCAGTTCCCTGATTCCCCAGTTCTAAAGCCGTAGTTCACTGACAAGCCACGCAATATCGCGTTCATTATCGAAGGCGATATGAACGCGATATTGCGTGGCTTGTCAGTGATCTACGGTTCTGTCTATTAAATGCCACTCCATTTGAAAGGAGGTGATGGCGATTTAGCGGTAATCAGGGAACTGGCTTTACTGACAAAATGCGCGTGACAATCTCATGCGATATATCGCCCAGCCCTAGTTGACGGCTCTCGGTAGAAGGGCTACGAGCAAATGCCACACCTGGACGAGGCTGTGGCTGCTCACCTCTGTCCCCCCTGCGGCTGTGGGCTGGAAGACCAAGAGGGCCCTTCCTTCTAAGCCCTGCAGGACGACCTCCGCCACGGTTGGCAGAGCCTATTCATCCGCAGGCCAAGCTGCTTCAGCGCTACACACCATGGCCATTCTCCAGGTGTTTCAAGCAAAGCTCCTCTGTTCCCTGGACAAGTCTGGTATTGATGCACCTGCCTTTCGTGACCTCCGCAGCGCCACGGATTTGACCCTGCGCGCCATGAAAGCCACGGCCCAGGCCATTGGAAGATCCATGGCCAACCTGGTTGTGCTAGAGCGCCACCTCTGGCTCAACCTCACAGAGATCAAGGAGATCAATAAGGTGGCCTTTCTCGACGCCCCGGTCTCTCCATCCGGTCTCTTTGGGCCAGCTGTAGAAGGGTTCACAGAGCGTTTCACTGCAGCGCAGAAATCGTCCCAGGCAATGTGACACTTCCTGCCAAAACACTCCAGCTCAGCCGCTGCTTCGAGTCGCCCCAGGACTGCGCCGACTCAGCACCAGAGCAAGCCTGCCCCTTCTACCTCCCAGGCAGCGCCCCCCAAGGAGCAGCGCCAGCGAACTCGCCCCCGCTAAGCGTGCTACCCTCCCGAGACGCCAGGGCCCCCGGCCAAGGATTGTGCTGGACCCGACGCCTCCCAAGTCTTCCTGATCCTTCAGGAAGAAAGAGGAAGGGGCAAAGTCCTGCCGAGGCCGGACCACCCCAAAAGCTCCGCTTGCATAGTTACCCCCACCACTCAGTTCAGTTCCGGGTGTTGGGGACCAAGTGTTTGTTCTGCGACCTAGGCCCACTGCTGTTGTGCCCACGCAAAACGCCGTTGTTATGGTGAACACAATAAATATCTCACAATTTCAAAAAGAGAGCGAATTTCCTCTTCCACTCTCGTCAGTGTTCAGGCCCCTGAACAGCGGTCTGTCTGTTTTACAGCCGTTACTTCCTCATCCCCAAGAAAGATGGCGGTCTCAGACCCATCTTAGACCTCAGACTGAACCTCTGAAACCTCTCCCTCATGAGAACGGAAGTTCAGGATGTTAAAGTTGAAAAAGATTCTCGCCCAGATTTGCCCCGAGGACTGGTTCTTCTTGCTGGACCTGAAAGATGCTTACTTTCACATCCAGATAGCCCCGCATCACAGGCGATTCTTGAGATTCACATTCGAGGGCGTGGCTTACCAATATAGAGTCCTTCCCTTCGGGCTGTCCCTAGCTCCTCGCACTTTTACGAAGTGCATGGATGCAGCGCTTTCCCCTCTAAGACAGATGGGAATCCGGGTTCTGAATTATCTCGACGACTGGCTCATTCTGGCCCACTCGCGAACCGAGCTAGACCATCACAGATCCGTGCTCCTCAGCCACTTGGAGTGCCTAGGACTCAGGGTCAACTTTGCCAAGTGCTCACTGCTCCCCAGCCAACTTATCACGTTCCTGGGCGCAATTCTCGACTCCGCTCGTATGAGGGCTGTAGTCTCGCCAGAGAAAATCACTCTAGCTGAATAAAACGCAGCAGCTTGCAGCTTCCACCAGGAACAAGGCCTGTTTCCCTCTGAAGTTCTTCCAGAGGATGCTAGGGCTGATGGCTTCCGCCTCCCCGGTTTTGCAGCTCGGCCTTCTGCGGATGCTGCCTCTGCAATACTGGTTGAAACTCCGGGTGCCACCTTATGCTTGGCGGCACGGCCGCTTTCGCCTCAGGGTCAATCAGGCCTGTTTGGCAGCCCTGAAACCTTGGACGAACCCTGTCTGGTTCAGTCGTGGAGTACCCCTGCAGGCGGTTTCCAGAAGGACGGTGCTCTCCATGGATGCGTCCAACCTAGGTTGGGGCGCTGTGTGCGAGGGCAGACCAGCCTTTGGCTCGTGGTCTCACGAGGAGAGCCATTTTCACATCAACTGCCTCAAGACGCTGGCAGTGGAACGAGCCCTTCTATCCTTTCAGACGTTCCTGAAGGGGTGCCACGTCTTAGTCCAATCGGTCAGCATGACTGTGGTGTCCTACATAAATCACCAAGTCGAATGACTTGAAATTCTATGGCGAAATGCCCGCTTAAATAGCCCGTTTTGGCTGGCTTTTTGGCGCGCTGCATCGCCATAGGCTTGCGCAGCTACACTGTGCCGTCAGTTTGAACCAATGGCCATGCAGTTACACTGCACTATTGAAAAAGGCTTCAGCATCGAGGAAAAAGAGCTTTTCCCCATACGCAGTACTCGTTCCGTATCTCAGGGAACCGAGGTTACTTTCGTAACCGAGTATGTATTGTGATCCGCTGAACCACTAGAAAACAGATGCTTCATCTTCTGTGTGAAGTACAGTACAATAAACTTCATAAAAATCATCAGTAAAGTTTTGGCCATTATTTGGACAGGGGTCCGCTACAACAGGCTTGTACTAAGAGTGGATAAAAGCAAGATGACAATATAAGTTATAACCGTAATTAAACCAAACTATACCTGTTCTATCTCCATGCAGCTTATATTCTCTGGCTCTATAGGCATCATTGTTGCTGTTGAGCAGCACACAGCTCAATTTACTGCCAGAGGAATAATCGGACTGATTTCATTTTATTTTTAATGTTATATTGTTTATTTTTGCCTTATATTACCACCCATTTACAGTATAATGCTAACCAATCACTGCACTCAAACATGGAGGATAGGCTATGACCCGTTATTTTTTGAATAATCGTGTATAGGCTGGAAATATTTCTTTATTTAATCAACTTCTATTTGATCTAATTATTGATGATTGCATCATAAAGACATCGAGCTTACTAGCTACACTTGCTTCTGTAGAGCTACTTTACAGAGGAGAAAAATTAATTAGTCCCATATTTGTCACCATATTTGTACCATGCTTTCAAACAGTATTGTATAAAGCGCAATATAAATAAAGGTGATGTGACTTGCAAAATTATTATTTTTTTTTTTTTTTTTTTTTTTTTTTTACATGCAGGATTAAATCAGAAACTGCATAAACTGGACAGTGACAATAGCAATGACAACAGCAAATGGCGCAATCTGATATGTCAAAATTAGACTAATAGGCTACATGCCAAGGTTTTATTATTTACTTATAGTTATTTTAAGCGTTAAAAATTAACTTATTCAATTTCTTTATTTATTCTTTGTTTCCACATAGTTAAATAAAATAGTTAAATAGTTTTTGTTATAATAGTTTAAAGTAAATAAATAAATAAATAAATAAATAATAAAATTGGTACAGAGATCCATGAAATTTTACTGGTATTGGTACAGACTACTGAAATTTTGGCATTGTGCCAACATTATTTAAACATTCAGGATCATCTCACTTACGCTCATGTTCAGATGGGTTGGCCACTAATAAATCATCCACAAAACTGATATGTTTGGGAGCTACAGAAAAAGAACATAGAAAAAAAAAAAGACAAAATCAGAGAAAAGCAGCAATTCAATCAATAAATTAAACATTTTTCTGAGTCATGAAATGGCAAGATAACAACAAAAATATACAGATATGAAACTGAACTGAACAGATACATGAACACTACCTAATGCTTCCATACTGTCATCAGTGTTTGAATGAAAACCTGCAAAATGCAAACATTTTCTCTTTCCATTTGCAAAGTTTTTGATGTGAACTTTTTCACTGGAGTGAAAACAGGTTGGATTTTTTATTTTAACAGATGTCAATAAAAGAGAAGTTTCAATACACTGAAGTCATAGAGATTATTTAATAAACATTTTATTCTAATGGTATCCACAAACAATGATTGACTGTCCGTAAAACTGGAAAGCCATTCAATTAATCAGATTTGCTAATAAATATATAAGCAATGATTTTCATAATCTGGTTTATTTCTGATATTTTTGCTTTTGCTAGTAGAAGTTCTGAATGGCCGATAACTTAATTTTGGCTAGTTAGTGAAAAAGTTTCAAACCCCGACTTTTTAAAACTGGCTTCTCGCACAATAGTTTCTGCAGGTGTTTTATATTATATTGAAATGCATTTAAGGTCGATTTTTTTTTTTTTTTTTTTGATACTATTCATTCATGCTAACTCTGTTGGGTGTGGGAAATATTTTATGTGCGTCTTTAATTTAACAAAGCAAGTTTTTGACACTTTAATGAAGAATTTACCTTCAGAGCTGCTATCTAAGACACTGTCAGCTAGAAAATCTGAGAAGGGCTCAGCTGGCCCGAATGAGCTCAGAGCTGTCTTGCACCTCACCACCCTAAAACACACACAAATACAAAACATTTGAGATTACCATATTTAATTACTGTAAAAAGGGGAGGAAATGACAAACAAGTAAATGCATGAAAAGATGTAAATCAGATTGCCTACATATTACTGCATTTCATTCCGATTTCCTTTTATGAATACATTTTTACTTACTATTTTAAACTCAAACCAACTAGCACCACCAACAGCTGTAAATTGCACTCATGTCTATACTAACTTTTGAACAGTACAAAAATCCAAAAGTTATACATTTTGTGTTGATTTACCAAACCATTATCGTTTAATGCATAAACTAATTATATGATATGATTATGGAACTAAATTAAATGACAATTGAACTGCACTAATTAAAAAAAATGCATTGCAATAACAGTGCTTACTAGTTCAAATTTGGTAGACTATTAAACATTTCACATTTGGGACCTTCAGGAATAGCAGTAGAGTACCGATGCATAATCTCCATCTGATATAACGTTATCCCCGATGCTACAAGGGCACTATATGGGCTATATCATCTCAATATCTTGACGCATTGAGACAAAACTTAGTACCTGTCTTTACAAGCATGACCTGAGTGTTCTTGCACAGTTTCTGCATAGTACCCCATTTCTTTTATGGGTGGTCCTTTGCATACAATTTCGCCAGATGGATACAATTTTTATTTATTGCTACTTCAGTCAATTGCCTTTAGGAGCCAGAGGAGCTTGATTTTTTCTTTCCTCTAAATCCTTCAATGTTTAAACCCCATTATATGCATATCAATATCAGTGCCAAAAATGTTTTCACCATTGAGTAAAAAAAAAAAAAAAACTAGGCTGTGTGTCTTATTTGCACAAAATTGTGTATGCACCACACTATGCAATGGTGAGTGGTGCAGTGGTTCTCACAGTGGTGACTACAATTTAACTTTGTTTGTGAGTATAATGCTTTATTTGTGACTTCTTTAACTGGGTATGCTGAAATTCAAGCCTGCACATTTGTTATTAAAGGAGAAAAACTAAATGTGGAAGATAAAAGCCCACCCACCCAAAGGTAAGAAGAATGGAAGAATCCAATCACCACTTTTCCCCGGTACATAACCAGAGTCGTTAAACAGAGTAGTTTAAAGGCACATCAGCTTAGGACAATGTTTCTCAATCGGTGGATTGTAGGACCATTTTGAGTAGGATGCAGAGTGTGTAGTCAAATAAACAACAACAGTTTAAGACTATCTGCAATCAGGATGTTGAGTACTATGCTTAGACCGTTCTTCCTTCCAAGGGAGTTTGGGAACACTGTTCTGTGTTGTTTACGTGCCCCCAAGTGGAAACGCAGGGAGAGCTGCAGCCCAAGTGGCGGATTGTGTACAGAGACAGCTACAACATACACCAAATTCTCCCATGCTCATTTTGGGGGATATCAATCACTGTAAACTAGAAATGTCATTACCTGGATTTGAACAGTATATTAAAATGTGGCACCAGAAATACTAAAAATTCTTGATAAATGCTATGGATACATCCAGAACACATATAAAGCGAGAGTTAAACCACCACTGTCCAGTTCTGACCATAACATTGTTCAGCTTATTCCCATTTATAGTTCAGCCCTCAAGAGGAGCAAACCGCTTGTAAAAACTGTTAAAGCTTGGTCCACTGACAGTATTGAAACATTGAAAGGGTGTTACTTGAACACAGACTGGGACATTTTCCATGAGTCAGATTTGAATAAATCCATAGAAGTCATTACAGCTTATATTAACTTCTGTGTGGATGCTGTGATACCCCAAAGAACAATAAATTTGTATCCTAACATGTAATCTTATATTACTAAGTATATCAAAGACTGTATTAAGCGCAAAAGGCTTGCCTTTAGTAATAAAGATCAAGTGCAACTAAGATCAGCACAGAGGGAGTTGAAACTGAAAATTAAGAGTTAAAATCAATATATATAAAGAATCCATAGAGAAGAACTTATGTGCAAATAATACAAAGAAACTGTGAAATATCATGAAATCCATTACAAAAATACTAGGAAATTACTGCAATAGATGACCACATTATGGCAAATGATTTGAATAGCTTCTACATCAGGTTTGATTCACATGATTTCTCTCTAGAATGGGACAGTGCCATTAATACCATAAAAATTGATGACTGTGTTCCAAGTATAGACATTAGTCCCAGGGAAGTCATCGGACTCTTTAAAAGAGTAACTACTAATAAGACAACAGGCCCTGATGATGTTTTAGCTTTTCTTTTGAAGATGTGTGCAGAGGAACTTACACCAGCTTGGGTCCCTGTCTTTCAACAGTCAGTTGACTCATACAGTTCCATCTCTCTGGAAAAGGCAATCATTATTCCTCTTCCATAAAAACCTGTTCCTCAAGAAAACAATTATTATAGACCAGTAGCCCTGACTTCTTTCGTAATGAAGTGTTTGGAAAAGCTTATGGTGTGGAAGCTGAAGTCAAACATTAAGAGACAGCTAGATCCATATTAGTTTGCCTATAAAGACAATCGGGGTACTGATGATGCTATACTAACCATATTACATTTAATTTTAAACCCTAAGGCCTACGCTAGACTTATTTGTAGACTTCAGCTCTGCATTTAATACTCTGCAGCCACACATCCTTCTCAGTAAGCTCAGACAAAATGTCTGTTAATCCATATATTATTAGGTGGTATCACTCTTTTTTTAACCAACAAGACCCAGCAGGTCAGAGTGAATCAGACATTATCTCAGTCTAGTCATCAATGCAGGTGTTCCTCAGTGATGTGCATGTTCTCCCATTTTGTTTACATTACATACGAATGATTGTACAAGCAGTCATTCCAGAAGTTTTATTGTAAAGTCTTCTGATGACACTGCTATTTTGGGACGTATGTATATGGATACTGACATTTCTAGTTATAGTCTGGAGGTTAAAAAGAAGAGAGGTGTGAGGACCATCATCTCATTGTAAATACTAAGAAAACAGAAGAAATGATTTTCGACCCGGGACATGTGGGGAATCATTCCCCATTACTGGTCCAGAACACTTGTATTACCCAGGTTCATTCTTACAAATACTTGGGTGTACATATTGACTGTAATCTGTCTTGGAATACCCATGCGAGTTCTGTATGCACTAGGAACCAACACAGACTTTACTTCTTGCAAAGACTCAGGGTGTTTGGGGTTGGACAGAGGGCACTGATGTGGTTTTATTATTTTGTAAATTATAGTGTTTTACGTTATGGAATCGTAGCTTGGTTTGGTAACATATCAGTTAAGTTTAAATTACAAATAAACAGATTGGTTTATACAGCAATGAAAGTGATAGGGGTAAGGGAGTTTCCCTTCCTCCAAATTCTCTTTGAGAAGGCCATAGTTAAACACGCAAAGAAAATTCTAGCAGACCCCTCCCATGTCCTGTATTCCAAATACGAAACTACTTCATTTGCTATTTAAACAATGTGCGCTGGACAGGGGCGTAGCACCGAATCTTGGGCCCTATGCAAAGACAGTGTGTGCGGGCCCCTTTGCCATGGAGTATCCAATGATCAACACTATTTATCACACTTTTTTTTTTTAATAATATAGTGTACAACTATACACATAGCACTCACTGAGAGAAAAACATTTTAACAGTATAATACTGATATTTTTGTATGAATTGTGCTATACTTAAAGGGTTAGTTCACCCAAAAATGAAATTTCTGTCATTTATTACTTACCCTCATGCCGTTCCACACGGGGCAAGTAATAAATGACAGAATTTTCTTTTTTGGGTGAACTAACCCTTTAAATAGAGCACCCCAGTATCCCCTTATACATAAAATGACAGATTAACAATATTTAAATGAAATTGTCTTATTAACAGACATTATGCCTTGTATTCCAAAACATTACAATCTTTCCAAACTATTTAACAGTGTAGGTACCTCTACAAGTATGATGAACACAGGATTGATATTACCCTGAGCCACAACTACATGTCTGATATTTATGCTACCATCAGTTACATGTGTATAGTTTAAGAATAATAGCTGCTGAATAGTATACATAGTAATGATGGCACTTGTGATATTACTTTAATATACATTTTAAATATTTTTGTAAAATGTTAAAAGTGTATTGGATTTGTAAACGAATAGTTGCCTGACTACACTCTATCTTCACTCATTCTCAGCAACATTAATAAGAGCTGCAGAATATTGTGAGTGTTTAAAGTTTTTAATCATTTTTGCATTTTCATTTTATAATGACCAAGTTTGCTCATATTAATATTTTAATGCAAGAACCACACAAACATCATTTACATATTGTTTTCCATATTTACAGATTATATCTAAAGATTTGTCGCACACTTTGTGTTACTTCTGGTGTTTAGAGTTCAATAAGAGCGTTATCACCAACTTACAAACAAGTTGTTTCTCATTATGTAGGAAATGCAGACTCTAATGCAGCAAGCATCTATTTACACAACATAAACAGCGCCGTTGCCTCACTCGAACAATATAGGTTCTCACTTAGTCTCTTTGAAAAGACATTTGTTTTCCCTTACTTTGTTTACTTTCCTCTCCTCCTCTTTTTGCCTGATTTCCGTTTTAACGTTGCACGCGGCGGCATCGCGGCTCGAAGATCACTTCACTGTGATGACTGCTCCTCTCCAGCGAGCCAATTAGTGTTTTGCAACTTTCCTAGACAACCAATCAAATCATGTGAATTGCGTGCATGCTGTGCTCATGGGAGTTGCCTACACAGACCTGTGCCAAAGCTTGTCAAAAGAGCGAACGGAGAAATAGCGCAGACGCAGTGTACGCACACAATCGTAAAATTTTAATAATAATAATTTCAGGATCGTCAAGGGCCCCTCTCACACCAGGGCCCTATGCACTCTGTCACCCTCTGTCATCTTTAAAATAGCCACGAGTTTTTGTTCAGCGTGATTTCTACATACTCATGAATCCTTTCATTATAAACAACAAAGTATAAAGGTTTTGTAACTGATAACTTCAAAGATTATAATAGCAGCAACCTTTGCTTGCTTTCTGTATATAATACATATTTTTCATGTTGCTAACTACACATTGCAAAGTTTTTCGGATTGAAAACCATATTAAAATGTTGGGTTAAATCCGACTGACAGTGATAACCATAGTAATAGCAAAACCCGATACTGTATGTCAAATTATCTGTGTGTAATGTGTTACTTTGTTTTTCATTTTTATTTAATGAATAAATAGGATATGTTAATATTACAAACTGCTTCTTTGCATTCATTTTAGATTTATTGTCAGTGCTGGGCTCACAGTTCACATGGGTAGCATATTTTGTACTGTGTGTGTAGGTGAACATGTTTGTCCACCATCACCGAACATTTTGAAGATTTCTGACCCAGGAAAAACCCTGACTATATGGACTAAATTACTGGGACACCTGACCATTGCACCAACAGGGACTCAACCAAACCTGAATGATGATGAGGTTCATTCTCTTGTGTTACGCAGCAAGTTTGAGCTTCCAGAAGAGGTTTGTTTACGTTGCGTCATTCAGGTTCGGTTGAGCTTATGTTCATTGATCAAGGTTTATATGTAAAGCCTAAACTAAATCTGTTCATCATAAAAAGCAATCAAGTTTCTTCAAAAAATTTGGTCTAAACAACTCAATTCATATGGATTAGTTTTCCGATCTCTTTATGAACTTTTTGAAGCATCAAAGAGGTAGTTATGTAGCCGTCTATGGAGGGACAGAAATCTCGCAGATTTCATCAAAAAGATCTTCATTTACATTTCGAAGATGAACAAAAGTCTTACGGGTTTGGAACAATATGAAGGGTGAGTAATTAAAGACAGAATTTTCATTTCTGGGTGAAACAACCCTTTAATAGCTTGATAAAATGTATCTGTTTAATTTAAACTGGTCTTTATACATTCATTTAGTCATACCAAGAACATTTATGCCATAGTCAGTTGAACTTGCTGTCAGCCAACTCCTCCTAGACTGTTGGTTGGTCTTGAAGGGCAAGAATATTTAACCACTTATATGACTCAGCCGAATGCATGAGCGGTCTCCAGAAGTCTTTTTCGTGAGCATTTGAGTATGCGATTAAAATTAGCCTAGAGCGCCATCTGCTGTTAAAACTAAGCTCAGAATTGATTGGAGAGAGAAAATATCAGAATCAATCCAGAATCATTGTATCGCAAATTGAGATTCGAGAATCTATGTATTGTATTGTTTCTCTGCAACACTTTGACACCAAACTTTGTGTGTATAACTGGCACCTCAGACTATGTCTGACCACATAGTCTAGCCACATTCGTTTAGCCGTCCCTGGCCTGCTTGGAATAGGTGGGCCAGAGCACGGTTCAGTTGGGCTCTAGTGCGGTATATATGCAGTGTGAGCGCTAACCCCGCTGGAGGACGGGACAGCTACTATTTTTGTGCGCTACTGTCATCATTACGACGGCAAGCATCTTTATTACTACTTGGATTAGTACACTTTTCAATTACTGTGATTAATTTGAGTGTATTTGGGTTTATAGCAGGTATGGATCTCAACTTATTGAGGAACAGGAATTGCAGTTTGGAAGAGTGGGAAGGGGGGACAGTCACGCTCGGGCTCGGTTCAAGGCAAACGTGCCTAGTGTGAGTACACCCTAAGAACAAGATGGGTACTCTGGACACTGCAACACTGATCTGGGCTTTATAGCAGAGTGGCCAGGCGGAAACCTCTCTTCAGTTATACTTTAAATAAATAAATAAATAAATAAATACTTTCTGAATGCACTGTAATTGTCTGTGAAATAAGGCATGTTATGTGTGATATCCAGAGGGTGTTCTATTACTTATGAAACAGTGTTTCTCAACGGAATTCATATATTTGAAAGCCCATAGTTAAAATGCACGTGACTATATTTGACAAATGAAATAAATTCATATAAATAAATAAATAAATAAATAAATAAATGTAAATATCCTAGAAAACAACCTGACAGCTTTGATAGTATCTTAGATAAAATACATACCTTAAAGAAATCCTGTAAGTATTGGCTGCCATACAGAGCAGGAATATTAGCACTGAACTGCAGCAAATCCTCTGAGCACTGTCTTCTCTTTTCAATCACAGAATCATCAAAACGACCTTAAAACACAAAATACAAGTTAAGCTATAATGCAAACAATATGCACAACACTTGCTTTCAGGATATTTCTGCATTTCTGCGATTTCAATTCACTACTCAAATCTATATATATATATATATATATATATATATCTACATATATCTACATATATATATATATATATATATATACATACATATTATATATATATATATATATATATATATATATATATATATATATATATATATATATATATATATACACACACACACATATATATATATATATTTATTTATTTATTTATATTATTTTTTTTGCATTTTAGAATTAAAAACATCTACTTTGTTTATTTTTATTTAACATATTTAGCATATTTAACATAGGAGTTTCCATGTATGCTGCTGACACACAAACACACACACACTTACCAAAGACTTTAGCTTTAGCAAAGGGTGGAAAGAGCTCTGACTGCCCAAAGAGGTTTCGGTGTATCTGCCAAAGGTCTTGATGAAGCTTTTTGAAATCACTATACCTTTTCCACACTGTGATCTATTGAGAGCAATTCAGACAAATACAGACAGCCCGACAATGACTGTCTATTAGTAACTCACTCCAGTGCTCACTGAAGTCTGCTATGCTTTGTACAGTTTTCCAAACATTGTTTCCAGTGTAAATTAAATGGCATTTGCATTACATTTCACTTCTGCAGTGTGACAAATTTATGAGCAAAACAAGATTGTTATTTTTTCGTTCAAATCTATCATTGTATTCAATTGCAAATAATTTTCATTACATTAACATGCATTCATTTACTAAAACTACTGCATCACCTACAAAAGTAGCTTAAAAAAAATACCAATACAGCTTTTTGGCCTAAAACTAAAACATTTTCAGAGGTAGATCAAATTATTACATTTTGATGAAACATACTGAGCATTTTTCCCAGAGGAATAATTAGCACTGATGAATCGTTCACAATAAGACCAGTGACATGTACGAATAAGAGTAAATAAGGTCATTTTGACTGACTTTAAGATTCTCACCTCCTGAATGTCCTCTGGGTTCTTACGTGAGATAATCTGTGCAGAAAAGAGTGAAGAGACTAATATAGTCATGCTCTGAACTCTATATTATGAACAATAATGTTTTTTTGTAATAATAATGTAAAATTGTTTAGTCAGCTCTTTATTGTGTGTATGTGTGTGTATAAGAGGAAGGAGAAGGAAACAATCTGCACCATCTAAAAACACCATTTGTTTTATATTAAACAATATATTTACTGTATACGTATATTTGTATATGTCTAATTCAGACACATGATCTTGATCTGATGTTTCTGTTGACATGTGTCAAAGTTTGAGGAACATAGATAAGAAAAAACAAAAACAAAAATCACAGGTTTATGATTATGATATTACACAGCTGACTGTGACAGTTAAGAGATGCCTTAGATTTATTTGACATCAGTAAACACAGCACATATATATACATGGCATTACAGATGTGACATGACTGATCAAATCATCCACTCTGTTTTACTAGTTTGTGTTAGTGTTTCTGATAAACATTAGCGTTAGCACATGGGCACTACACCCAGGTAAAATTCGTCAAGTCTTACCCGGGCCGTGACTTTATACACCGTGTAGCCTTTCTTGTGTGTCGTAGGGTCGGTGACCGTGTAGAATCGCACAATTTCGTCTTTGTTCCGCGCGGAGATCATACTGAGACAAGCATCGCCATAGCAGGACAATTACCCGTACAAGAGACAGCAGAGCTACAGCTGAGCTCATGAATAATAATCAGGCCGTGCTGACGTTGCGTGGTAACCTTCCGGGGAGCGTCAAATACATGGCAAGTTACTTTAAAATTTAAAGAGATAGTTCACTTAAAAATGAAAATTCTGTCATCATTTACTCGCCCACAAGTTGTTACAAAACTGTATTAATTTCTTTCTTCCTATGAACACAAAAGAAGATATTTTGAAGAATGTCGGTAACCAAAGAGTTGATGGGCCCCATTGGCTTCCATAGTATTTTCCCCCATACTATGGAAATCAAATGGGGTCAATCAAATATTTGGTTACCCATATTCTTCAAAATATCTTCTTTTGTGTTCAGCAGTATTTAAGGAAAATGTGCTTTTCACTACTCCCATACAGTGTATGATTACAGAACAAACAATTTTTTTACTTAACATTGATGGATCAATACATTTGGGGAAATAAATCATCAAAGTGGTTTGTTTTACTTAAAAATCTTATAAATATATGAGGTGCAATCAGGAGAGGGCAAAAGGCCTATAATAATAATACTAATTATATCCAAGTTAATACTTATTCAAAACAATCACTTCAGCAGCGTTTGTACATGTATTTTCTGTTTATTTTGATAAATAACTTAAAGGAAATTTATTTTTGTTTAATAAATATACTGTCATTAAAATATGTTCCTTTAAAAATAGACAGCAAACAGATATTTCAAAACTTAAGATTCTGAAAACTTTGAAGGAGATCCCATAAAAATGTAATTACAGTAGAAACAATATATTATACAAACCCAATTCCAAAAAAGTTGGGACACTGTACAAATTGTGAATAAAAACAGAATGCAATGATGTGGAAGTTTCAAATTTCAATATTTTATTCAGAATACAACATAGAGATCAGTCATTCCCAAAGGCGGGGTCCCGACCCACAAGTAGGTCGCGGGAGATTTTGTATGGGTCGCCAAGTCGAGCACTATTTTTCAGTGTGCTATATACTCTTGATTAAAAATTTATATGTGTAGTTCACCAATTAGCCGCACGAGGGAGCTCGTCGTTTTCTTCCGTTTTTTTTTTTTTTTTTTTGTTCTTTAGCTGCGCTCTGCACTCGGCAACCAGCCATAAAAATGGATGCTTGGCTAATTAAGAAGAAAAAAACAGCTAAAGACCAGGCTAACACTGCCAACAGCCAAAATACCGTCCCGAGGGAGGCCAGCTTGAAAATAAACTAGCTAATGTTAGCAAAGCTACTTCAAGTGAAAAACGCCATAATGATGAAGAATGTGAGGAAAGCGGAACCAGTGGATGCTTTCGACCAGACACCGGAGCAGGTAACGTTACTTCTGAGGATTTGGGAGAACAGCCTCCAAATAAGAAAAGAAAAACAAGACCAAGGCCATATAAAGACTACTTTCTGAAATATGGTTTTGTTAATTATTCCAAAACGAACCAAGAAGCTCGACCCATGTGTGTTATATGCAGCGAAAACTCGCAAATGAGAGTTTAAAACCAACTAAACTAAAAAGACATTTGGAAACACTTCACTTCGACTTGGCAAAGAAACCTCTGTTCATATTATTCTGATAGATGTGCAAAGCATTGAATGTTATATGAAAGGCATGCATTGATTCTGTCTGGTTTTATTGATGATAGGAAGAAAAATAAATGATTGCCCTATTTTGCACTTTGTCTCATTAAGTATAAATTGTGTACACTGTAATGATGAGAATATGAAAACAATGAGATGCCCTGTCAACTCTTCCTTTTTCATTTCACCTCTGCATTTTACTTATTGTCAACAACAGGTAAATAAAAAATAATTGTGCTTTGTCAAATATCTGTATCTCTTTTAAATAGTTAAGTGGAACCTTAACTGACCTTAAAAAATGGTCATACATATTTTGTTAATGCATAAATTCTCTTTGTGATATATGAACTATATGGGCCTAATGTTTATTGGGTCACAAGGATTTATCGAATTAAAATGTGGGTCCCCAGAAAAAAAGTTTGGGAAACACTGATATAATGCATGTGAATGGTAGCATGTCTAGCATCAGCTATCAGATTAAAAAAAACATGCACAGACAAATCCATATTAAACCCTGCGGCTCGTGACGACACATTGATGTCTTAAGACACGAAACTGCAACGGTTGGAGTTAAAAATCTTCATCTGTGTTCTACTGAAGAAACAAATACACCTACATCTTGGATGAAAAATCTTCATTTTTGTGTGAAGTATTCCTTTAAGAACTGGGGTTGTCAATAGAAAAGGAAAACTGTTGTATAAAATAGATTCGTCTGAATGTGTCCCGCACCCTCAGTGCCTCAGCTGATGCCCTGTTCCCTCAAAGACCTTTAATGTAACCCAGCTCACTGCCCTCTGCGCCATCAGTACTGTCAGGCTCTGCACCGTGGTTCCCATTGGCCCTTCGCAGGAAGTTGTGCAGGATGCAAGTTGCCTTCACAATGCTGTCAACTGTCTCTGGAGCCACTTACAGATGGTGCTGGTAGACTCTCCAGCACTGGCTGAGAATGCCAAAAACATTCTCAACTACACATCAAGCCCTGGAGAGCCGGTAGTTAAACACATGCTGGTCATCTGGCAGATGTCTTCCAGGGTAGGGACGGAGGAGAAAAGTTTTCAAAGGGAATGCCTCATCTGCAACAATAACAAATGGTAACGCCCCCAGCTCTGGTGCAGATGGCAGATGAGAAGGCTTGAGAAGGAACGTTTAAACTCCCAGTATTTAAGGCCTGTCCCAATAAAGAATTGGAAAATATTCCACCATCGGTGTTGCTGCCTGATGCCCCTACATCCACCACTAGGAAGCGATAGTCAGCACCTACCAAGGCAAACAGAACCACAGAAAAGGTGCCCTTATAATTGAAAAACTGGGAGCCAGAATTAGCTGGTGCCTGAATCACAATGTGCTTCCCATCCAAAGCACCGATACAATTGGGGAAGTTCCATTTTTCAGAAAATCTCAGGGCAGTTGTCTTCCAGAACTCCTCATTGGAGACTGGCATGTAGGTGTTTTTTAAGGTCTCCCAGAGGACATCACAGGTTTGCTTCACAATGTTGGACACCGTGGAAATTCCAAGGTGGAAACTGGCGGCTATGGTGGTGAAAGAATCCCCAGTGCTAAGGAATATGAGGAAAATAAATGAGGAGAATTGATTAGTAGATAGTGTAAATAAACCATATTTTATCAATAGTAAAAAATTATTGTTCAGACATGTGATTAACAATAAAGGGTAAAACTATTCCTGGGTCTTCTGTGATGATTTGAATTCAGTTATATCCTGTCATTGTGTGTTATTTGTGTAACCTTTGTTACATTTTTTAGCTTTACAATAGAAAACTAAAATACCTTGTGAATGTTTATTTAAACTATAGGTCTAGCAGTTGAAACTTCTATCTGTAGTCCATAGCCATACAATTTCCCCACTGTGGGACAAATAAAGGTTTTCTTATCTTAGACAGAAGCCTATTTATAGCCTGGGCTACTCACAGTATATGTGAGTGGGTTTCTTTTCTGTAAACGAAATGTCCAGTAGATGTCACTAGCTATTCAATCAACATTAACCTTTGACAGGTATTGCATTTCTCAGGAGATTACAGCTCTTGTGGGAGTACATGCAAGTCGCTGTAGGCTATAGACTAGGATTACATAACCTTTTGAGGTAAAACTTGTTGAATTTTTTTTTTTAAACCTAATTGTGTCAGTGACTATGGAAAGTGAATGTGTTGCTGTCAGTATGACTGTGGCACTTAAATGTTTACATTGTGACTGGAAACATCATAATATCAACACTTGAACATGACAATCAGTGACCTGATATTAAGAGGACAGCTCACCTTAAGCAGACTGCCAAACACTGCTCCGGATCGATTGGTTCCCAGAAGTTTGTGGTTTGTCTTGTCAGATGCGGTGCCACTGTCTGGAGGAGCTCCTCAAATTGTCCCATGGACATTCTAAAGTAAGTACGGAACCGGCCATGATAAAGTTTTAGCTCCTGTACAAGATTAGCTTCCATGGTCGTATCAGGACAGATAGGAAGTTCATAGGTCACAAGGCTGGGCTCTGGGACAGAAGTGAACTCTGGAGTGGACTCATGGACTGAGGTGGACTCTGGAGCAGTCTCATGGGTTGGAGTGGTTTCTGGAGCTGACTCATCAACTGAGGAGCAGTGCACGGCCCAAACACACAAAATGGCCATAGCCGTAACGGGTAACACAATTGACAGCAGCAACACCTCAGAAACTCCCAGACTTAACATTACCACTGGGATGCTCGCTGCTCGCACCAACGTCAGTGGTGTGTCCTCCAGACTTGAAGCCAGTCTCCAAAGCTTAGGGAAAGCCTTACTGTCTACATGTGCAGTGCACCGGGAACACAGATGTGGCACCCATGATGGCTGAAGACTCTGGTGAGGCACCTGTGAAGGCTGGAGACTCTGGCGTAGGGTTCGTAATGGCTGGAGGCTCTGGTGTGGCGACCATCTTGTCTGATGACACAGGTGTAGCGGCCATGACAGCTGGAGGTTCAGGCGTTGCAGCCATCTTGTCCGAAGACACAGGCGGAGTGGCCAGCTTGTCCGAAGACACAGACGGAGCGGCCATCTTGTCCAAAGACACAGGTTGAGCGGCCCATCTTGTCTGAAGACAATGGCTTGGCGGCCATTACAGGACGAGACTCTGGAATGGCGGCCATCTTGATCGGGGACTCTGACATGGCAGCCATCTTGTGAACAGGCTTGGAAGTGAGAGCCATCTTGTGAACAGGCTCTGATGCAGGAACTAGGACGAGAAGGTACATAAAGCACAGGAGTGGCAAAAGCATTATTACTGGGCATGGTGGGTAAATGAAGCCTCATGAAGCACTGAGGCTTTCCCCTGACTGTTCCTGGAAAAGATTCAAAGCTTCAAGAGTGTCGAGAACAGCGCCATCTGGTGCTTATTTAAAACATATCAGCCAGAAGCTTTTGGAAGAAGCTCTGTCAGATGACGTAACCACCACACGCTCCACAGTTTCATTATGTGTACAAATAAAAGCCTTACACGTGTGTTTCATTTGTCCATTAAATAAATTAATTTACCCTTTTAAAGTGTGACAATAAAATATTATATGACCTTACATGATTTAATATGATGTAATGTACTAATACTACACGCATTCACTAGTGAAAAAGGACATTGTGGTTATACTATCATCTGTTTTTAAATGTGCTTATGACACTTTGATAGTGCTTGTGTAACTGTAGGAAAGACAGAAAGGGGATAAAATTGTGTTAATTATTTTTATTGACCCATCAAGACTGAGACAACGAGGACTCGTTAAGTAAGATCTGGGGTTCGAACCTTCTGATACGCAAAGCGAAACGCGCACGTGATTGGATAGAAAGTGAGGCTTCATTTGTCATCGATCACGTGACCAATACACACCCCGATAGAAACCTTCGCTAGAAATTGTGCCGCATGCGCGATACGCACATCGAAGCCTCAGTGTCATACGTAACATCACTACATGGTGGTGATCTTGATGTGCCAAGCTCCATTGCCATCAGATGAGTGCAAAGTCAGGCAGGTCCGTAATGACCAGAATGACCAGAAACAACCCAGCTAACACACGACGTAACAGTTACGTAATGTATTCGTACTTTTTGGTAATTTAATGACTTACTAACTGACAACGTAACTGCGACGTCGCATGCCAGTAATTTCATTACCTTCAGATTACCATCTCACAACGTCGTCAGTACGATCTCCTAACGTTATAAGAAAACCAAGGACGTTCCAGATACGTACTCTATTGGTAATATAATGGTCATTCCATGACTTACTGGCAACGTAACAGCAACGTCATGTGCTGGTAATTTCATTACCACCATCATTTACACCTTCTTTATATGTTATTATTAACAGAATTTGCCATTTAAAATGTGTAATTAAACGTCAGACACAAGACTGAAATGTCCCTTAAGTCAGAATATGGATGACTGCTTTTTATATAGTGACGTGACATACAGCGCGCGCCTCCACAAATGGAGTGCGCGCGCGCCCACAGTATGTTGACAAGTGAGTGAAGTTAATTTTTCTGAGAGAAGAATTTATTTTTCCGGGGTGACAACGAATAAATGGCTTTTATAAAAATGTATAAAGTTAACTTTGGAAAGACACAAAACCTTTTTTTATTGTTATGTTTACGTTAGTGCTGGTGGCCGTTAGAGTTGCCATGGCAACCGGGAAAACGTTCAAGCTGCTGGAGAGGACAGCGTCAACGTTTCTCCGTGTTTCTCGTCAGTTTTATAGCAATAAAGTTCAACAACTGCGTCAGATTGGTTAAGTAACATTACCCACAGTCTACTAAGTACTTTTGTTAATATTTTTACCTCTGTGATTATATGGTATCTTTCCTTGATCGTCTGAAATATATGTTAGCAAAATGTTACGCTAGCATAGCATATGTTTTTTAATAATACTGAGTGCAAAACGTCTTGAATGCTTTTAGGCTATATGTTTTATTTTATTATTTTTATTTAGAGTTTTGATCATGTTCTGTGTGTTTTTCACAATAAATGAATTTAATTCATTTTGAGCTCTGCATTCATCATTCACAGCTGTTGGAATAGCCTTTAAATTAGTTTGGGCAAATGAGGACATAAATTAGGTTAAACTACTGCATGTCCGCCCATAGAAAAACAAATAAATATAAAAATTACCAACTGATTACCAGCACACAACTATTGATACACAACGTTGCCACGACGTTGCAGTTACTAACTGGCAACGTCACAAAGTTACGTTGTGGCAACGTATCCGGGAATTTCACTTTTCCGGTTGCCACAACGTAACTAGTTACGTCGCCACGACGAAAGTTTGGTCACCAAATTACGTTGCAGTTACGTAACAGTCACGTATTTTGGTTAGCTGGGAATGGATGCAATGACCAGAAACTTTTGGAATATGTAGAATATGTTGGAACTGTAGAATATGTGTGTGTCATATTTATTCATGTATGTTCAGGAGCCAGATGTTTGAAAATGGACATGGTAAGGGGGTGTAGAGCAGGTGTTATGTTCTGTGGAGGTCACACATTAAATTGGTTCATCATAAAGTTATCACACGACTCCTCTGTTTTCTGCACATCTACGTGGTGTCAGAAGCTGGATCGCTGACAAATCATGGCTCAAAATCTGCAGCTCATATATCCGCTCGTATTTGATGACGACATCGCTAACAACTGGCTGAAATTCAAGAGGGAATGGGACATATACTGCAAAGCAGGGCTGTCGGACAAATCAAAAAAGGTGCAAGCTTACACTCTCCTCAATTTAGCTGGTTCGGATGCCCTAGATAAATATTCATTTAAGTCATTTCACTTTCATGAGGGTGAGGACAAAGAGGATCCTGACACATTAATAAAAAATTTTGATGAGATATGCTTGCCAGAACGAAATGTGATAATGATAATAATGATAATGGGTTCTATGATATTAGACTGTGTAGCCTATAATAAAAGTAATGAATTTCAAACCTGAACCAAACATATTTTTATTCAAAGACCAACAGTTTGTCATTAGTCTTTAGTCTGCCACAAAAAAAAACAACAACATTAAAATCATGAACTCAAATGTCATTGTGAAAAGAAAAAAACAATGACTGTTGTAAGTAACAGTAAGTAACAGTGCATAAATCAGACTTTTCTGTATAGCCTAATGCTAATAAGCTTAAACGAAAATAACGAAATAATTGTGTAGTGAAGTATTTTTTTGTACACAGTGCTGCGAACAATCAATCACTCCGTCCTCATCACCGTCCGCATCACTGTCCTCCTCGCGGCTGCAGCAACTTGCACTCTCTTCATCAAGGCTTAAACAAAAAGGGCATGCAATGCATATCTAAATTCGCGGCCAGCCGCCTACGGTATTTTTTTAGAACTTAGAAAAAAGATGCTGCAGCCAATGAGCAGCCGGCGGGGCTCACGACTCAACCTCCGCAGACAGTTTTTAATGTATATGAGACAATAACTACTCAAGATTTTGCTTTAGTATAATTTTCGGGACAATTAGGGCCAGATTCGGGATTCGGGACAACAGTTTAGATTTCGGGACTGTCCCGAATTTTTCGGGACGTCTGGTCACCCTAGATAATGGCCAGACATGCATTCAATATCATGGTGCAAAAACCTGACGAAGGTATTCAATCTTACATGGCTACATTAAAACTATTGGCTAAAAAATGCAACTTCGGCTCGCTAACTGATGAACTAATAATGACACAGTTTGTGCTCAACTATTAAAGGAAAAAGACTTGACATTAGAATCAGCAGTCAGGCTATGTTTGCTGTTTGAGCATTCAGAAAGGAGTACTAAGGAGCTCAAGAGAGAGGCTGAAGTGTGTGCAGTGCAGCAGAACAAAAGGCGATGTAACAATTGCGGGGGTGAGCACGCTTATGGAGCGCAACAAATGCCCGGCTTTTAACAAACGCTGTAACAACAAATGGAATCACTACGCTAAGTTTTGTAGATCCAACCCTCAAAACATAAGTGGGCGTATGGCACCATTTAGTGGAACTGGTGAAAAAAACCTACACAGAGTAAATGAAGTGGAAAGTGAGGTCCACCAAGATTATTTTCATTGTGAAAGTGTTGACCTGCTTGCAAACAAAGGAAAAATATTCACCACTCTCTCAACAACCTGTAACAAGCAAGTCAAGCTAAAAATAGACACTGGAGCTAAATGCAATGTTATGTCTTTATCCACATTGCAGTATGTTGACCACAACACCAAAATTGACCACTCAAACAAAGTAAATCTGATAGCCTATGGTGGTCAAACAATTCAGACACTGGGCACTGCCACCCTTTCAGGGGGAAAATTTTTATTCCACATAGTGGATAGAAATGTTAAGAGCCTGTTGGGTCTTCCAGACAACATGAGGTTAAATCTCATACAATTTAGCCCAGAAGTACATGCAGTACAACAACAGGCTCCTGAGATGAGAGATTATCAGGACTTGTTTCGTACTGACACTGTTGGTAAGCTTCCAGTCATATATCACGTGCGCCTGGATGAATCGGTGCATCCTACTGTGTGTGCCCCCTGAAGGATCCCGCTGGCCATGAAAGACAAAGTTGCACAAGACTTGAAAAGGATGATCAGACTGGGTATTATCTCGCCAGTGGAGGAGGCTACTCTGTGGGTATCTGCCATGGCAGCTGCAGTCAAAAAGGATGGTACGGTACGCATATGCATTGACCCTGTGCATCTTAATAAGGCTCTCCTGAGGCCTCATCACCTGTTAAAGACTGTAGAGCAAGTGATTACTGATATGCCACAGGTAAAGGTCTTCAGCATTTTAGATGCAAAGTGTGGATTCTGGCAGATCCCTCTGGATGAGGAATCATCGAAACTCACAACTTTTATGACCCCGTTCGGAAGATACAAATTTTTACGAATGCCATATGGGATTTCACCTGGAAGTGAAGTTTTTCAGAGATGCATAGAACAGCTCTTTTCTGGACAGCCATGCGAAATGATAAAATAATGTCGTGGATGACATTTTGATCTGGGGCTCTCCTGTTGAGGAACACGACAAATGTGTGTTAGACCGTGTCAGAGCCATCAATATGCAGCTGAACCCGACAAACTCGCATTTGCATCAAGATATCTCACTGACACTGAAGCATGTTATGCACAGATTGAGAATGAAGTCTCTTGGGACTAGTCTTTGCCTGTATAAAATTCCATGATTATATATATGGCCGCCCAGTAACTGTGGAGACGGATCATCAGCCCCTCATATCTATCCTGAGGAAGCATCTGCACACAGCGTCGGTGTACAGCCAGCGAATGATACAGTAACAGGATAACAAGATAACAAGGTGACGTGGTCCAATGAGTGTCCAGTGAACTGAGTTGCAGGGAAACATGAGGTGAACAAACAATGGAGACACAGGGAACACAGACAGGGATCGTGACAGATTTATAATTCATTATATATATCATTTGAGGAACACATTTAGACTAAAAAGTAACTATATCCCATATTCAGCTGTTTAGGCTCACTTACTTTTATTTTGATAAAGTAAGTACAAATGATGTGAGGAATTGTGCAAATGCACTTTAATTCTCATGTGATAAAATAGCCAGTTATGTTTTAGACTTCATGACTATGGATGCTTATGGGTAGCAATATTCAATTTGAAATGTAATATGCAAAATGGCAATGCATTTCTGTATTTAACTTTACATTTTCGTACCCCAAGTGCAATCATTTCTGATTTGCAATCTCAACAACCATTAATGAATAGTTGGTGAATTCAGTGATATGAAAAGGAAATCACAGTATCTGAGAACCTAGACTTTATAATATCATGTCTGTTGCATGTATGTTGTGTAGAATCCATTTGTTCATTATTCTACTCTTTACAGTCTTTACTGTCAGAGTTATTCAATATGATTATAGCTTAAAAAGAATGTCAGACACAAAGATTTACTCCAAAAAAATCTACACTGCTCAAAAAAATAAATTAAATTAAAGCTGCAAGCAGAGATGAAAGGGCTCTCGCACCTGGACTCACCGCCACCCGGTGGCCTTAGGAAAACTGTGAACATTGGGTGATATTCATTTAAGCGGATGAATAGAGGAGAAATATGGCAAAGTCATTTTGATGGTCAAAGTCATATACAAATGTGTTTCTGGGAATGAATTGCAGTGAAAAGCATGCCATTTCCTGTTTCCAACAGGTGGCGCTATGACTAACTGAATATTGGCATATAGATGTCTTCAGGCCAGGACTCTTATCACACATGTAAAGTTTGGGGCAGATCAGACACTGTATTCCTGAGTTACAACAGTTTCCTCTTTCATGGCGAAACATCAGATTTTATCAGGCCGCCATGGACACGCTTTTCAACAAAAACTCAAAATCTTTGCAATATAACATTGTTAAGGCGTTAAGATTAGACTGACCATATATGATGTGGTTCTGGTTAAATCTCTATGAGGAATTAATCACAGTGTGAAACAAGTCATTTCCTGTTGCCAACAGGTGGCGCTATGACTGTAACTGAATATTGCCATGTAGTTGTCTTCAGGCCAGGACTCTAATAAAACTTTTGCAAGTTTGGGGCAGATCGGACATTGTATGCCCAAGTTATAACAACATCCTGTTTCATGGCAAAACATCGAATTTGTCAGGCCGCCACGGACATGCCCTTCAGTGAAAAGTAAAGATCTTCGCAATTTAACGTCACAAAGGCCTTTAGATTAGACTGACCAAATATGATGTTGAGAAAATTCTAAATATTTCACTTCCTGTTGGGTTTTCAGATTTTGCACCCAGGGGCACGAAGGGCGCTTAAAGGGTTAGTTCACCCAAAAATGAAAATTCTGTCATTTATTACTTACCCTCATGCCGTTCCACACCCATAAGACCTTCGTTAATCCTCGGAACACAAATTAAGATATTTTTGTTGAAATCCGATGGCTCCGTGAGGCCTGCATAAGGAGCAATGACATTTCCTCTCTCAAGATCCATAAAGGTTCATGTGAGTTCATGTGAGTACAGTGGTTCAATATTAATATTACAAAGCGAACGAGAATATTTTTGGTGCGCCAAAAAAAAAAAAAAAAAAAAAAAAAAAACGACTTATATAGTGATGGCCGATTTCAAAACACTGCTTCAGGAAGCTTCGGAGTACAATGAATCAGTGTGTCGAATCAGCTGTTTGGAGCGCCAAAGTAATGTGATATCAGCAGTTTGGTGGCTTGACCCGTGATCCGAATCATGATTCGATACGCTGATTCATTATGCTCCGAAGCTTCCTGAAGCAGTGTTTTGAAATTGGCTATAACATTCCCTATGGCATCTCCAGAATATTTCATGTCTGTCACATGTGCTCAGTGTGAACCTGCTCTCATCCGTGAAGAGAACGGGGCACCAATGGCAGGGCACAGATCACAATAGAAGACGTCGAGCCCTCATGCCACCCCCATGAAGTCTGTTTCTGACAGTTTGGTTTGAAACATGGACACTAGTAGCCTGTTGGAGGTCTTTCTGTAGGGCTCTGGCAGTGCTCCTCCTGTTCCTCCTCGTACAAAGGAGCAGATACCAGTCCTGCTGCTGGGTTGTGGCCTTTCTACCTCCCAGCACTCCTTAAATTCATAAATATCCACATTACCGCCTCAGAAATTACTAATTTTTAATCAATAAATATAATTAGAATAAGACACAGAGCCATTACAAATCAAATGAAATCATTAACAACAAAATTCATCTTTGCATTGCAGAGGTGGCAGAGAAGATGCATCTGAATTGCTAAATTACAAATGTATAAATAACATTGAAAATAATGTTTTAAAAATATTTTTTTATTGAATGTTTGTATAAAAGCAATATCATGTTTACAGTCATGCTCAAATTTGTGAAAACAGCTCTCTTGTGATATTTCACAGTATAATACAAAAATCCAGATCTCATACAAGTACTTTTTTGCAACCATATCTTGATTTTTTTGAGCATTTGTATTAATTTTGGTGAATTTTTTTGACTCAATCCCTCATTAATTTATGAACCGGCACAATAAATAAATCAAATTAGAAGTAAATTATTGATTGCATTTGAAGCAGTAAGTTTTACATCCAATCACATTAATGATGTTAATAAATAAATCAGATAATGCCCCAGCAATTTTTGCAATATCCCAGCAGTTGTGGTCTTGACCAGTCTTGAAACAAAATCCCGAGCCCTCTTAATCTGAGACCGAGACAAGACTGAGTAAAAATTGAGACCGAGACAAGACCAAGACCTTCAAAAAATGGTCTTAAGACCGGTCTCGAATACTACAATACTATTGGACAGACTGATATCCCTGAAGTTTAATTGACTGTATTTAATTTTTAAGTTTAATCATACTGTGATAATTGAGTATTCCCTTAATTTTTTTGAGCAGTGTATTTCAGAAACACATTTGATTGCTGTAACACAGTTCGTATGTACGAGAAGAAGGAGAGTTCGCGGGAACCGGCGAACGTTGAAACAAACTTTAATATAAAATAAACAAAGAACCCTTGCGGACGTCTGCCGGCCACACAAACATAATAAAACATAACGTAAAGTCCAGGCCTGGTCCTCTCTCGTCGTTCACTGTCGTCGCTCCTCCTTCTATGCTCCCGGAGCTCTTCCGTGAGAGACTCAAGGCCGGTGCACCTCCCAGGTGTAGCTCGTTAACTCTCGCGCCACCGGCCTCGTGCCGTTCCCTCACGTCTCTTGCCCGCCCTGCTTGCCACAATTGTTTTGTTGTTGTTGTTGAACCTATTCTTCAATGTCTCTATCACAGTCTCCTCTACACTGACACAGAGCTGTGCACTTTAAGGAGGCTTTTTTTGCAGCCACAACTTAAGAGTGGACTGGCTTGCCTGTGGAAGAGTTGACCTCAATGGTCTCCAATCGCTTGGGTCCATCCAACCCCAGACTGAGATGGCATATTTGGTGCCATCACAAATGTTTTTTCCCTCAACAGTGTCCCAAATGCCACCCACAACTGCTCAATGTCCAGCTCTGACACATGTGTAATGGCTAGAACCACGACATCTGTGTCCACAGTGCACAAGGTGACCTTTTTAAATCCTTTCCTTGCAGAATCTGTCACATGGAGTAGCATACTTCCCTCTGCCTCTTCATGTATGAAGGCAATCTGATTTGATTCTCGTGCAGGCCAGTGTGCCAAAACAGAAACTGAAGACTTTCTTGCTGTCTCATGGTACACCAGTTGTCAATGGTGACAAGCAGATAGTCTTGAATCAGTGTACTGATTGTAGGTCCATATCATCAGGATGTGGAGACTACTGGCAGTTACAAATCCAAGGTCCTTCCTGTGTTCTATGCCTTCACTGGCTGTGACACAATATCTGTATTTGCAACCAGGGGCAAGAAGATAGCATGGGATACCTGGAATGCAGATGACAACAGAGCCCAAATTCCCCCAACTAAGGATGTACTGGTGCAGCACCTCAAAAAAGCAGTGTACCAAGGAGAACAAGCTGGGGTTGGTTGGACCCAACCATTTGGAGACCATTCCCTCCAAACATGCCCCTGTGGGGCCCATGCTGGCTTTTTGCGGGACAGTGGGCTAGGGCCAGCCCACACCAAACTTACTGTAAACAGGCCCAGTGTGGGCTTGCCCAGGCAAATCCCACAGCTTTGGGCTCACTGCAGGCTCTCTGTGAGCAGTCCACACTAGCGAACTGCCCACATTAAGCCCATGATGGCCCAGTGTGGGCCAGCCCCTTCAGGCCTAGAGCAACTTTTGTACCTCTAGGCCCATAACAAGCTGAAAAACACTGTCACATGACTAGCAGCAACAGAACATTAAACGCTAACAGATCTGTCTAGATCTCAACATCTTTACATATTACAATCCAGTTTGACTATTTCTTTCATACAAAACTTTTAGATGTTGAAGTTTTATTGAAAATAGTACATTTTGAAGTGACCGTTATGGATATGAGTGTTTGTTTTAGTTGGGCTCTTGACCCTTAACTTTTCAGCATCAGTTATTCTCTGGCTGCTATAACTGTGAGTTTCTGAAATACATTTGTTTTAGCAAAAATTGCAAGAGAAATTTTGTTAGATAAAGTTGATTACTTATTGATAATTCAATCATCATGTAGTGGTCAGAATCAAAGAGATTTACATTTTACAGAGAAAGATTTAGGGAATATTTGAGTGCCAGTCATTGACCATTTCTTTTTTAATGATCATTAAAGGTGCTAAAGAGGATGTTTTGTTTTATACATTTTTGCAATATTACTTGAAACTGTCTTTACTAACTGATAAAAGACTATTTATTAGGTGCACTGAAAGGAATAATATTAATATAAATCATCTGTGCATGAGGTAGGGCCTTAAAAACATCAGCCAATTTGACCAAATTTTCAGGGGCACTGCGCTAGCAGCCTGCTGGGGACCCTTACGCTAGCCCTAAGTGGGCCCGTAAAGGGCCAGTACAGACTTGTTTGCAGGGTTTTGGTCATCTCTTCCACAGTCAAGCCAGACTATCCTTTACTCTTAAGCTGTGGCTGCAAGAAAGGCTGCCGGTCGGCAAAAAAACATAGCACAAAAAAGTGTATAATAAAAAATGCAGAGGAGTATTCTATGGTTGGTTGCGCAATCAACTTTTGTGATTGGCCAAAATAGCTGCAGGTTGCTATGGCGGGCCGGAAGGTCCAAAAATATGGCTACCGACTTGTCGCGGGAATTCACTATACAATTGCCAGCAGCCACTGAGTTTACCACTGATAGGCCGGCGGTGCATCTGTATACACACTCTCCTCACGCAGCTGACCACTGACTCTCCTAAGATGGCGACTCACTTTCCTCACGCAGCCGGCGAATCACTTTCCTCACGCAGCCGGCGAATCATTTTCCTCACGCAGCCGGCGACTCACTTTCCTCACGCAGCCGGCGACTCACTTTCCTCACGCAGCCGGCGACTCACTTTCCTCACGCAGCCGGCGACTCACTTTCCTCACGCAGCCGGCGAATCATTTTCCTCATGCAGCCGGCGAATCATTTTCCTCACGCAGCCGGCGACTCACTTTCCTCAGCCGGCGACTCACTTTCCTCACGCAGCCGGCGACTCACTTTCCTCAGCCGGCGACTCACTTTCCTCACGCAGCCGGCGAATCATTTTCCTCACGCAGCCGGCGAATCATTTTCCTCACGCAGCCGGCGACTCACTTTCCTCACGCAGCCGGCGACTCACTTTCCTCACGCAGCCGGCGACTCACTTTCCTCAGCCGGCGACTCACTTTCCTCACGCAGCCGGCGACTCACTTTCCTCACGCAGCCGGCGACTCACTTTCCTCACGCAGCCGGCGACTCACTTTCCTCACGCAGCCGGCGAATCATTTTCCTCACGCAGCCGGCGAATCATTTTCCTCACGCAGCCGGCGACTCACTTTCCTCACGCAGCCGGCGACTCACTTTCCTCACGCAGCCGGCGACTCACTTTCCTCAGCCGGCGACTCACTTTCCTCACGCAGCCGGCGACTCACTTTCCTCACGCAGCCGGCGACTCACTTTCCTCACGCAGCCGGCGACTCACTTTCCTCACGCAGCCGGCGAATCATTTTCCTCACGCAGCCGGCGAATCATTTTCCTCACGCAGCCGGCGAATCACTTTCCGCAGCCGGCGACTCACTTTCCGCAGCCGGCGAATCACTTTCCGCAGCCGGCAACTCACTTTCCGCAGCCGGCGAATCACTTTCCGCAGCCGGCGAATCACTTTCCGCAGCCGGCGACTCTCTTTCCGCAGCCGGCGAATCACTTTCCGCAGCCGGCGACTCTCTTTCCTCACGCAGCATTGACTCTCCTCACGTTTCTTTTCAGATACTGTGATGGTGCAATAACTAACTACATCTAGTAAAGTTTATCATTTTTGTGTTGTAAATGTAATTTATTCTGAAGCAATATTCCCATCAGTGTTCTGTAAACTGTTGTTAAGATGTAAACTATTAATCATCAGATTTGTTTATGCTCCCTTAAAGGGATAGGTCAATCAAAAATAAAAATTCTGTCATCATCGACTTACCTTCTAGTTGTTCCGAACCTGTATGAGTTTCTTTCTTCTGTTGAGCTAAAAATATATTTTGAATGTCAGTAAACAAACAGCTGACTGTAGCGAGTGACTTTCATAGTAGGAAAAAAAAATACTATGGAAGTCACTGGTTACCATCAACTGTCTGGTTACTGATATTCTTCAAAATATCATCCTTTTTAGTTCAACAGAAGAAAGAAACTCATATAGGTTTGGAACAACTAGAGTGCAAGTCAATGATGACAGAATTATCATTTAGGTTTAACTATCCCTTGAAATTGATTGTCATGGCATTTTTTTTTTTTTACATTTATAAAAAGGTAATTTTCCCCTAACCTTGGCTATCAATTTCATGTTAATTAGAATAACTCACTGTAGGGCTTTTACCATTATTTTTTCCACGGCAGAGGAAACAGAATCTGCATCAGAAGTGGCATTTAGATGCATGTATAAAATATGAATGTGCAAAACAAGCATGAAAAACACTGTTTAACAACTTTACAATAAAGATCTATAAAGCTTTTGTGGATTTTACAATTATCTTTAATATACAATATTCTGAAAAAGTGACATTGCCATGCTTAAACACTGGTTCTGCAGATTTTTGCCCCTAAACAGTGACTGTTTCACTGAGTCTTAGTGCCTCCAAATAAACATCCAAGCCAAAACACTGACTTGACCTTAGGGGATTGATGTTTTGAGTTATTTCTCGGAGCACAGCCTGCCGAAGCGATGCAGGGGCCTCAGGAACTTCAACAGCACCACAATCCATGGCAGGAACAGGACCATCCCAGTCCACTCCAAAGTTAGTGAAATCCATCTGTTAAACCAGGATAGATGAGGGGGTTAGTTCAGTTTGGAATATCTAGTGTTCAAAATATGTCAAATTATTACATTTTAAAAAATGTATTGTTATAGACAAGTAAAAGTTGTAATTAATGTCAAAATAAAAACAAGGCACAAGCTGCTGTGATGGAGATTTCAAAGCTAAAGGGTGTTCTCAGGCAGAGTACCTAAACCTCCTTAAACACCATGCAAGTTTCCATAAAATAAAGACAAAGCAAACAAAATGTAATAATTTATTAATAACTGTAGTTCTGTGTAGTGTGTCAGGTGGTCACCCTAATCCAAATCCTGCTGAATTATCTAATGTTGTTTCAATACAACTCACTGGATCAGCAGGAAAATCTGTGTTCAACAGTTGACCTGAAACCCACAACTGTTGTGGAGATCTGTTGCCTTCAGATGAGAGGGGATGTCGGTCCCACACCCGTCTGAACAGGTTAAGGTCCACGTTCAATCTAGGCACCATGACATAGTGTAGACATATGAGGTCTTTTTCATTGTCTGGGTCCAGTGCTCCAATTTCCTGCAGATACTGGAAAGCTGCATAGTAATTTGACGTAACTGCACACCAGACATCCCGCCACAGACGCTCAATACGCTGATTGTGAACACTTCTTCCTGTTATATAGCTGGTCTTCTCTAAGGTGTAAACATAGAAGAAAAAGAGAAACAAACAGTCACTGTTACTACAAGAAATAGTATAAAATTGTGTAGAAATATGCACACTACTAGATGAACATTTGGCTACAAACATTTCTTCCTATAACTACATTTTAAACATTTATGTCAGTGGTTCTCAATGTTTCTTTGAGGCCCCCCCCCCATTATTGCTAGTAGTAGTAGTATTATAAACACAGAATAATATTCAGTACTATTCAGGGAAGCATGTAATTGAATGCCAAATAAACATTTTAATTTCACTGAACAGTTGGAATATAATTATTACTATTTTCCAAGAAAGCAAAACAGCCTAAAACAAATTTGTTTTACACTCATAAATATAACAGAAATATAATAGAAATTTGTCATTCAAACTTAAATTAGGGAGCTTATTAGAAACACCAGCCAATGAAAAAAGAAGCTTTCTTATTAATCCACTGGAAAACAAGAACAATAAAACAGTAACATTTTTAGGGGCCAAGCCCCAAAGGGGCTGTAGCCCCTATTGTAATTGTACGTTTTCCCTTTTATTAGGGGCCAAGCCCCAAAGGGGCTGTAGCCCCTATTGTAATTGTACGTTTTCCCTTTTATTATTATTATTCTTCCTCCCGAATGGGAGTCTATGGCAGCCCTATCAACGGAACGTGAGAAAATGATGAAATTTGGCACACTTGTAGTGATGGTCATGTCTAGAAATCTGACCAATTTTGGAGTCTCTAGGACCAACTCTATAGCGCCACCACCAGTTCAAAAATTCAACATTCTAAAGTTTATAACTTTTGAACCATTTGCTCTAGAAAAATACAATTTAGTACATCTGATTCGTCTCTTCATGCTGATTCTATTCAAATTCTTACATTAAGTCTCCGCCCATTACAGTAGCGGCCATTTTGAAAAGTACAGTATTCCGTTTTTTCGCTACTCCTCCTTCAAAATTTGTCCAATTTTGTCCAAACTTTGATCAGGTGATCTTTGGTCTGAGCCGCACAGAAATGACTGAACAGATTTTTTTTATTCATCTTTGTTCAAAAGTTATGATGTCACGAAGTTAACGAGGTTGACCCAAAATTGCTATAGAGGCTGTATCTCGGCCAAACTTTGAGCAATCAAAACTAAAATTGGTACACTTGATCAAGACCATGATCTGAGGTTCCATGCCAAATTTGGGAACAGCGCCACCTACAGGTCATGAGATCTGAAAAATGGCTATTTTGGCCAATAACTTTTGAACACTTTATTAGAAATCAAGATCTTGGTGTCTATGGATTCCCTGTGCCATGCCGAATCCGAGGATATCGAATTCGTCAACATCGGATGAACCACGTGTCCGCCATTTTGAATTTTGTCATAAATTGCAATAACTTTTAAACAATTTGACATATCTTCACACAAATTGGTATGTATGACCTTTAGAAGGTCCTGAAGGTACCTGAGAAGTTTCAACACAGCGCCACCTACTGTTCCACAGATGTAATGATTATTGCAAAACCACTTATAACTTTTGAAAACACTTTCCAAAATGTGTATGCTTTATGTCATTTTATTCCCTGGCTTATGCCGATTCCGACGATGTGTCATTTGTCATTTTCCTTAAATGTACCTGTCCGCCATATTGAAATAAATGGAAAACAGTTTTTTTCGCTACTCCTCCTACAATTTTTGTCCAATTTTGTCCAAAATCAGCTCAGGTGATCTTTGGACCGAGCCGCACAGAAATGACTGAATGGATTTTTGATATTCGCTACCATTCCCAAGATATTCATCTCTGAATGTGACCTTGCTTGTGTTTGTTGTCTTATGCTAGTTAGCTTAGCATGCTAATTGCTTAGCATGCTAACCAGTTGTCATTCTCTTTAATGTGGCTCTTCAGTTATCAAGTTAACCATGAGCTTCATTAGCATTAAGTTAGCTTAGCATGCTAATATGGTTAGCATGCTAAGTAATGCTTTTTTTGTGAATTCTTTGTTAGACTAAAAGGTTTCTTCCACAGTCTGTTGAATGTGCATCCTCAAGTAGCTCAATGTGTAAAGCCAGTTATCTGAAGAGCCCTGTATCCGAAGTTAGTGGGTTCGAATCCCAGGTGGAGCGGTTTTATAAAATAGTGTGTTTTGATTCCTTTACTGCCTCTTGGATTAGAAATAAATGCTTTTTGTTTCATGCTGTGTTCATTTTCATCTAAGCTTATGTACATTCTGAGTTCATTCTTGCCCGTAATTCTGAACCAGCTGTTTCATGTTTGTTCATTTTCTGCTGTTTTTCCTCTTCCTGCTCTGTATTGCACTACAGCATGATGAGCTGCAGAATGATCTAAAGTGCAGCTTTATAAGAATTCTTCATTTTGAGTTCATTTTCACATGAACTAATAAACTTCGGCAGGTGTGGAAACATTCACTTGCACAGTGGTGCAATGAGATGAGAAATGGACCTTGGACCCGGAGGTCGTGGATTCGAATCTCGTGTGGGGTTCCTTTATACAATTGTGTGTAATGAGTCATTTTGATACCTTTTTTATCCAAATAAGGATTGTGCTAATCTTTATTCCTCTTCAATGAGATACAAGTATTTTAGTTCATTCCGTGTTCGTTCTCTGAACTTCTATTGATTTTCATTTCATTTCCACCTGTCCTTCTGAACCAGATGTTTTGCATGTACATTCAATTTCTGCTGTTTTTGCTCTTCCTGCTCCGTATTGCGCTACTGCCCCTACTGGGGCTTGGCCCCGAATTGCTGCTTGCAGCTATATTCTTAAATGTGTTTAGTTTAACAGTACCAGTTTTGATATAGTGTCTGGATGCTAGCCAGAAGCTACATTAATTTGAACAACAACTGTGCTACAGACAAATAACACAAACACTAAAGTGAAGAGAAGTTGCTATGGAAAAGTCATCTCGTTTATTCAGATCGGTGTAAACTGGCAGGTTTTAGACCAGACTACATCATACTCTAACGGCGCAACACATCCCAACAAAAGCAAATAGAACCCGTTATTGTGAGACAGCATACACTGGGTGTGGCACGATGCATGTTGTTACCTGGCCCACGAAGAGGATGCTCCAACATAAATCTTGCCACATCAACATTCTCACCACCCTTATCAATCCTCACTCTACTTGGCAAACCAAACTGCTCAACAGCTTCCAAAAATGCCTCCAAAACTGTTGCTGCCTGGTTGTTGGTGGAAGCCTTCAAATACATGATTTTACGACTGAATCCATCTATGCCCCCATGGATGACGATGCGCCACCTTATAGGATGCACAACCAGTTTAGCTGTTGCACACACTTTCTGCCACCAAATTCAAATTGAATGTGCTGTGTTCAAAGGCATTGTAAATCATTATAAACACACAATTGATTTTTTTTTTATTATTTTAAAAAAATAACTAAAAAAAAACCTACTTGATCAGTCTGTGATTTCCATCGATGTGCCAAAGAGACAAAGGTGAAGGAACTGAATACACTCTTCTGTGAATGAAATTAAGGTGCAATCCACGCAGCAGGGTGCCCACTGGATCCACAGCCTTCAGTGTTTCCCGAACTGTAGATCGTGTTACTCTATATAAGAGCGGAGAGGACAACAGCATTAGCACTTCAGATTTGTACTGTAATCTTATCTTTACCTTCCCTTCTTAATAGTCAAGTCACCTTTATTTATATAGCGCTTTTTACAATGCAGATTGTGTCAAAGCAGCTTTACATTGATAACTGGTATATAATTTTGGCTGCACAGCAGCTCTTAAATAATAATGTCAATGCAGGCAGATCAAAGCACTGTTGAATATCAAATGTCCAGTCAAATGTCAAGTGTCCCCAACTAAGCAAGCCAAAGGCGACAGCGGCAAGGAACCCAAACTCCATCAGGTGACATCAGGTGACAAACAAGTGGCAAATAGGTGTTAAATGGAGAAAAAACCTTGGGAGAAACCAGGCTTAGTCGGGGGGCCAGTTCTCCTCTGGCGAACAGTGCTTTGTTACAATCAGGTTGCTATCATAAGTCTGATAGGATCGCAACAATCAGAGTATTTATTTCAGTTCCATCCAGTTGAGGATCATATTCATCACGCCGGTATGGACGGTCTGTTGAGGAACTGTGGCACTGGCTGTCGTGTCGATGAGGCCTTCACAATGGATGATCTAGTTGACTCGATCTCTGCTGATACTTCAGGGCTGCGTTGTGGTCATGTCCAGTTGAGGATCGTATTCATCATGCCGGTATGGACGGTCTGTTGAGGAACTGTGCTACTGGCTGTCGTGTCGATGAGGCCTTCACAATGGATGATCTAGTTGACTCGATCTCTGCTGATACTTCAGGGCTGCGTTGTGGTCGTGTCCAGTTGAGGATCGTATTCATCACGTCGGTATGGACGGTCTGTTGAGGAACTGTGGCACTGGCTGTCGTGTCGATGAGGCCTTCACAATGGATGATCTAGTTGACTCGATCTCTGCTGATACTTCAGGGCTGCGTTGTGGTCGTGTCAAGGCGCAGGTCCTTGGTCTGAGCTGGATACGGCCCGGATCCGGCTGACTACGGTAAACCTCGGGATAAACAGAAAGACTAATATTAGCGTAGATGCCATCCTTTTCTGATGTAACAAGTACATCTGGTGTTACAGGAAGTGTTCCCGGTTCCGGCTGACATAATTTATGCAGCCTAATAATCCTTTAACGGATTTGAAAATATAAATTTATAATGTGTTATGTGTATGCCAGGTTAAAGAGATGTGTTTTTAGTCTAGATTTAAACTGACAGAGTGTGTCTGCTTCCCGAACAATGCTAGGAAGATTGTTCCAGAGTTTAGGTGCCAAATAGGAGAAGGATCTACCACCTGCGGTTGATTTTGATATTCTAGGTATTATCAGCTGGCCTGAATTCTGAGATCGCAATAAACGTGAAGGACTATAATGCAAGAGCTCGCTCAGGTACTGGGGAGCTAAACCATTTAGTGTTTTGTAAGTAATTAGCAAGATTTTAAAATAGTAACAAAATGGCTCAGGATAACCAAGTATACTATTCTGTAGGCTTCAGTTGTCTGTACAGTTGCTTAGATCAGTTTTCAAACTTTGGTCTGGAAAGGGATGCTAAGATTCCGTATAACAATAGGAAGAAAGTTTTTGTGGTGCTGTCAAAGTTAACATGTTTACAGTAATTAAATAAAGGGGCAGGGTTGTAGGACATCATTAAACTTATAAAATGGCTTTGGAATAGGGTTGCAAAATTCCGGGAATTTTCAAAGCTGGAAACTTTCCATGGGAATTAACGGGAATATATGGGAATTAACGTGAATATATGGGAATTAATGGGAATAAACAGGGAATTTGCAAAATTACAGGTTAGCCTATGACAGGGTACTTAAATGTAGTTGAAAAGAGCATCTTGCAGCATAAGTTTGGTTAAAACAACCATATTTAGTGCAATTTTAGTTTAATTTTTACCCTGACATTGACACAGCACACTACTTACTGCAGGGCTATTGAGGCCACACCCCCTGCATGCACTGTGCATTCTCCCAGTCCATAACTTGCTCATTTGATCAAAAATACAGAAAAAAGCAGTAATATTGTGAAACATAACTACAATTTTAAAATAATGGCTTTCTATTTTGATATACATAAAAATATAATTTATTCCTGTGATGCAAGGCTGAATTTTCAGCATCATTTCTCCAGTCTTCAGTGTCACATGATCCTTCAGAAATCATTCTAACATGCTAATTTGATACTCTGTTATCAATGTTGGAAACAGTTGTGCATAAAAATTTAAAGAACATCATTTATTTAAAATAGAAATCTTTTGTAACAATATACACTACCGTTCAAAATTTGGGGTCAGTAATTTTTTTTCTTAGTTTTTTTTTTCAAAGAAATTAATACTTTTATTCAGCAAGGATGTGTGAAATTGTTAAATAAAAGTGATATTAAATTGATATTGTTAAAAAAATTCTATTTTGAATAAATTCTATTCTTTTTAACTTTTTATTAATAAGTGAATCCTGAAAAAAGTATTACAGGTTCCAAAAAATATTCAGCAACTGTTTCCAACAATGATAATATCAAATCAGCATATTAGAATGATTTCTGAATGATCACGTGACACTGAAATAAATAAGACATAACAATTGTTGCAATAAAAATATATTTATTTTACATATTTACTAAATTAGAATTGAATGTGAATAAATAAATAACTGTTATTTTATGATATGACCAAAGAAAATGTTTATATTTGTTTTTATATGATACTTTTTATATTATATATTATTTTATATTATAACATTTATATAAACTTCCCAAAATTTCCAATTAATTCCCATAAATTCCTGTTAAGTTTTCAAATTGCAATATTTCCAAAATTCCCCAGGTTAAATTCCTGTGGAAAGTTTCCGGAAATTTACCGGAAACTTTCCGGCCCTTTGCAACCCTACTTTGGAACAATATTTTTTGTAAAAAGCACTAAACAAAGTAATTAGAACTGAATCAAAAATGTTTACAGTACACCTATTCAATAGGAAAAAAGACATCTAACAATACAAAAAAGTATGGATTTTATAGATATTCTTTTAATAATTTAATTTGGCATTAAAAGGTTAATAAGCCAATATAAAAGCAATTTCATGATTTTGAAAACATTGACAGTATCACACATAATTTTTTACACATACAAGTAGGTCTTTATCCATGAAAAATATTGTTCCTATATATATTTTTGAAAACTAGCACTAGAGGTCACATACAGAGGATCATTATTATAATAGGGGGCCCTCAAAAACCCCAGACTTGCATCTACATTGTAAAAAGCCATAAATAAATAAAGGTGACTTGACTTAACTTACTTGATGCCTGAACTCTTGAGATATCCAGACACCATGGCATATCCTGAATTCGGACACTGTTGAATGAATTCGCTAACCACCTTTTTCAGGTCTTCAGCTGATATCTGGGTGTATGTTTGTTTCACAGAAAGCCCATATTCCTTCATTCTTCTCTTGACAGTGCTTAAACTGACATGCAACAGGCGTGATATCTCAGGAATCGTGAAGTCTAGCTCAAGGAGGTATTCCAACTGATCCATGCTGATGTCAAAGGCAGGCCGTCCCTTCTCACCAGTATGTTTAAGCACTGGAGCTTTGTAGCCATGAGATGTAGATTCCTTTGTTGATTCAAGCAGCTCATGTGCCTCCTGTAATTTCTCCAGTGCACTGTCCATGTTTCCAAAAGATGACCGGTCAGCACATTTGCCAAGCAAGGAGATTACATTCTCTATTTGGTAGACCACACTATCAACATCATCTTCTGAAACTTCAGGGCTTGAAAGTTTCAGTCCTAAAGACGTCAGAAACTCTGCTATGTGGGCTGCAACATCCTGAGACAGCTCAGTCCTAGAGTAAAGTTGACAGCAAATGTGTATAATTAAAAAAAAAAAAAAAATTCTTTAACAAATTCACATGTGACACACAAGCATACTTTAAGTAAATATTACTGCTATAATATCAAGTACAACTCACTTGTCATTATTAAGTAAAATCTACTTACTATTGAAATAAACATACATAAAGAAATAATTAAATATTACTTAATTAGGAACCTTGCTTTCAGCAAAATATTAAGTAAATCTTACTGTTATGAAATAAGTAGATTTTAATTTGTGTAATTTTTATTTACTTAGTTTTATGAATTTATATTACTCCTTATAATTATGTAAACATTACATATCTCTTTTGTCTAATATTACCACATAAATAAAATACTGTTCTTTACCTTTACATTAACAAAAGTATATCAGTCATATTTACATGACCTAGTAAAGTATGGACAAGTTTATAAAGGGGCATTCACAAAAAACATGACAAGCACAACAATTGTATTTGTCACCAGGGACTGGAACCCTTGTAAAATTCAATTCAATTCAATATAATGCAATTATATGTACTTAAAGTGAGAATTAAAGCAATCACTCCTGCTATATAGCTCTCATTTTACACTCTACTGGTTCATTCTGCAGTGTATCCAAAACCTGATCCAAATCATGTTGAAATAAATAAAAATAAATAAATAAAATCCTCATAAGTTTCTTTTTTAACAAACAATTTACAGATTGTTTGAGCAGTACAAAAAAAATAATTTGACATGACTCGTATGAGAGGCATTACACTTAACTGTTCAATTAAGTTTAATACCATCATAAAAAAAACAGTTCTACTAACTGTGTTGTAATCCCTCATTTGGGTGAATTAAGAGGAAACATTCTAATTCAATAATATTACGTGGATTTACTTTTCAAAATTAACGTTAGCCAAAACATAATCGCTCCTGGCAACAGGAGCATTAGTATGGTGACCGGGAAGGGACATGTTCGGGTCACTTAGTTTTGTCGTGGCCACGACATATAAAGTCGTGGGAACGAGATATTTTTCTCGTGGCCACGAGTTAAATGTGTAAACAACCTGTGCTACCATAGCAACCTGGAACTACCAGAAATGGATAAGATTATAATACTATTTATTTTTAATTAAGAAAAAGCGCGAAATTAAACGATTATAACATGTTGCCTTTTGTGTTGTGTGCGATGCCTACAGCAGCATTCGACTTAAGTTTATCAATAAATATTAGAATATGCCGTATATTTTATCACATCCAACATCTTTTAAATCCATTTACTGATTGTTAATTTTTTATTTCATATTTTACATTATTTATTATTATTATTATTAGGCTATCATTATTGGATAAGTGTTTTTTATTCATTGTTATGTAGCCCTATTTGCTTTATTTTCCCCTTCATTTCCCGTATCCTTTCTGTAGGCCTATATTATGTTAGCTATATTTTATAAATACTTTCAATGCCAGTTCATGCCAATAAAATGTGACTTTATGACTGTATTGACTGTAGCCGTGAAGATAGGATAAATGAGCGTCTGTTATCATTTACCCGTGACAGCATTTGAAAGAAGTTCGAATAATTAATTATTATTAATTGGTTATGTTAAAAGAATATTTAAGCTAAAAATAAATCCATTCACTGATATAGCCTAGACAAAAACTTAATATTGTTCATCATTTTATTCATTTGATTTAGGTTTAATAGGCATATTAATAATAATTATAATAATAATAAAGACACGATCAGATTAAAAGGCTGTGAATTGGGATGGATAAATGGGATGGATACATGTTTTCTTCTAGGCCTTTATTATTTAATGTTCTTACATATTCTTTTATCATTAAATGAAGTTTGTTATCAAATTGATAATAACAAACTTCATTTGAATGCTATAGTGGCAACATCGCGCGCAATAGTGCGATGATGACTATATAGACAGCATTCAAATAATATATTAATATAATAATTTCTTAATTCCGCCCTTATTTTATCATTCTTAATTCCAGGTTGCTATGGTAGTGCAGGTTGTTTACACATTTAACTCGTGGCCACGAGAAAAATATCTGGTTCCCTCACCATATGATCTCGAGGCCACGACATAAAGATGTCGTTACCTCGACAAAATCATCTCGTGGCCACGAGTTATTATCACGTTCCCATTAATTAATATCTTGTGGCCACGACAAAACTAAGTGAACCGAACATGTCCCCTCCCGGTCACCGTACATAAGGCCTCGCTAGTAACGTTATATTAGCTTAGCGTAACGTCAAAACCAAACACGACAATTTATGAGATTAATATATTTTATAGAATTCTATGAAGTTACTATGATAAACCAGGCTATGTCGATTAGCAAGAATTATAAATATACTGATTCTTGTGAAAATACCAAAAATGGCTTGAAGAACACAGACTGACCATATTAAAAGTCTAAACTGTTGTAAAATAGATTATTAAAACCTGGATAGCTCTCTTACCGCTCAGACATGATGCAGGAAACAATTTCTCAACGAGTCATGCAAACGGCAACAAACAAAAGATCGGCCAGCCTTCAACTTTTCTCACCACAAAGTACATCACGAGCGCGTTGCGTTCTTTCCACCGCATTGTATTCTGGGTAGTGTCCCAGCAGTTGAAAAATGAACGAAATAGTTATTAAACATACATTTTATTTTGCAGTTCAGTTGCAGTACTGAAATAGTTATATATTTATGTCCTTGTTATTAGTAATAAATGATTATTATATTCAAATTGTATGGCTTCCTAAAAAACTAGTGAATGTGGACTAAGACACTATAATTCACAAAAATCTGTGTTCAAGAGATAGTCCAAATCAAATAAAAAAATTGTGGACAATACACCAAATAGCAAATGCTTCCAAGATTAATCAAAATTTATTGAAAATGAGCAGATAAATTTAGCAATGCATTACATATGGAATTTTACACAGGTTTGTTATATTTCCCCAAAACCAGCTGATCCATGAACTGCCTCTATTAGGATCTCAAGAAGCTCATTCTCAGAAGAAGTACCTCTTGGTAGATACAGCACTGTTGAACAGGTAGAGGCATAGGGAAAACGTTTAGATGCACTCTCTTGGTCGTAGAACTGAATTTCAGGCTGCTGTGGGAATCCAAGCGGTGGCACCGCATCTGCTCCGGTCACAAACGCAAGCAGGTCTTCAAAGGACAGCTGCACTTGTTTTTCTGTACAATAAAAGTTACAACACAGAATGCAGTTTACGTGCTCAGTTGTTCCTTTCTAGTACTAATCTATTTATTTACTTAATGTTAATTATGCCTAAACACAAACAAATGCCAAATTTATTGCTTATTATTTTTAAAGACATGCCATGGTGCAGTAGTACTTCACAAACATTGAGAATGCATGTTCAGTCCCTGAAAATAAGTACATCCTACTGTTTACAAGTTACAGGCACCCCAGTTGTACACAAACAAGTAATCATACAAAATCTAAACAGCCAAAATTACAATCTTCATAGTCCCACTTGCTTGTTCATTAATAATGAAATGTAATGTTTTAAAGGGATAGTTCATCAAAAAAGGACATTCTGTCATTATTTATTCAGTCAGACATGTCTTTCCCACTTTTTTATGATAAAC